>NW_018408792.1:29744-51496 GCF_002113885.1 Mizuhopecten yessoensis | reverse complement strand
GAATATTACATGTTAATAACTTGATTGGAATTATAACCTTGAGTTGACAGTTTGATACTTTGAAAATTTTGAGCCAGCCGTAACCACCAAGGGTTGTAGGGTGGGGCTCAAAGGAGTCAGTGCCTAAAACTTCTTCATTTTCCTTGTTTAGAATCAGAGGTGCTAGTTTCAAATACTTTTTAGTCTTAAATCTGTATGCTAGATATTGAATAAGGTGGTTTTATTGTTTTTTGTCACTTTGAATAATATTTCTGTTCATGTTAAAAACAAAATCAACTCTCTGTATAAATATATTAGGTGACCGTTATGGCCCATAGGCCTCTTGTTTGATTTTTGAGGCCCTAATTGGAACTCTGAGTGAACTGTCCCTTAATGCTACCTGGCTGGCAGATTGCTTCACACTGATAACTACATGAGAAAAATCTATACTTTTTATTCAAAATGAATGTGTTGATATTTCATTTACTTAGATAAGTGTCTAGCATGATATGGATGAAATGGTATTCCAACAGTGGAGCCCTACTGTTTCCTATAACAGTGCCCTAGGTATGAGCCCGAGTCTCCACTGTCTGAATCCACTTTCCATTCCACTGCCAGCTCATACATAATGATAAATTGATGCCTTGTCTCAAATTTTCCTAAATGTACATGTATGTTTAAATGCGAATGAATAATCAGCATAGGAATTCTCATGTTTCACTGTAAAATAAACACTATTCAATATCAGCTCAATTCTAATAAAGCAAACATTTTTACAAAAAACAGTTTCTGCGAATGACCCACTATCAACACACAAAAAATCAAGCAGTTCGAATAATTAAAGTATTACTGCCCATTTCATTATTATCCCAGTGATATTCCTTCTATATTTGCATTGTTACTTACATATATAAGTCAATTATAGTTTTTATTTTAAAAAAGGCAAGAAAATTTGGTAAAAAGGTTAGGCTTATGTAAAACTATTTACTTATTAATGATGGGCATAGACATATAGTGATCATGTTTATACAGATTGAGGAATGATTATGTTCGATATTAATGTGATTGTCTGTGTACTGACCTTTGTTTAGGAAATACATGGTATTATATGTATATATATAGATATATGTATTGTATGCATGCTATGATTTGCTATGCTATGTTATGCCTAGTATGTATGCTTTGTATGTACCATATGTATTTGCTTCAAAATGCATCCATCTATCCAGTTGGTCTGCCATTATAAAATGTATCTGAAGATTGACCTCCTGTTACACACGAAATGTGTGTCTGGAGTGAATAAAAAATCTTGAAATCTTGAAGTCTTGGAAATACATTAAATACCGTCAATAATTATATGTGGAAATACAGTGTGCCAAATAATTTAATTAGTTTTATTAGCTCATCTGGTACGAAGTGCCAAGTGAGCTTATGCCGTGGTGCGGCGTCCATCGTCCGTCGTCCGGTGTCAATATTTTACTTTAAATGACTTCTTCTTAATAACGGAAAGGCCTAGGGTGTCGATATTTGGCCCGTAGCATGCTGAGATGAAGGGCTACAAAGTTTGTTCAAATCAATGACCTTCACCCATATTCAAGGTCACAGGAGTCAAATATGCTAAAAACTTAAAACAACTTCTTCTGAATAACCAAAATGCCCAGGGTAATGATATTTGGTCAGTAGCATGCTGAGATGAAGGGCTACAATGTTTGTTCAAATCAATGACCTTCACCCATATTCAAGGTCACAGGGGTCAAATATGTTAAAAACTTACATCATGGAACAGCGGTCACTTTCTTATCCTCAGTTTCACGTTTCAACAAAATGGCTGCCATTTCATGGCCTCGAATTGGTCGAGATTGAAGTATTTATAATAAGAATTGTATGAATGTTATTAGTGAGTGTGAAAGATTATTGCTTATATAGATGCTGTAAATTGTAAATAAATGGATATTTGTAGATCCTCATTTGTTGTCAATTGCAAATGAAATAATAGTTCGGCAATACGTTAACAATTTTTATGATGTATTTTTATTCAAGTAATTAAATAACAAAGTTGCAATTAAGGAACTACGGTAAACCTCTGGTCAGTTCAAACAAAATCAAATAAACAGTGTCAATCCTGTTCGAATTACACGAAATTATAGCCGCTAAAATAAAGAGAAGTTAGAACCATCCGAATCAACATCGGCAAAGATCACGGCAAACAATATCTGACTAACGACGACCTTTTTGCGATGTATGTTTGCAAATCTGGAGATGAATAATGGTATAAAAATCTTTCTTATATTTTCTTGCATATAAATTAATTATTAAGTTCAATTGTTAAGCAGAGACAAACAAGTATGTAGGCCGCAAAGCAGTAGTTGTTTTCTCGAGTATTGACGAAAGTTCAGTTGTACTGATCAGAATGCGGAGTGTGGATTGAAACTGCAATTACGGATTAATAGTTTGATCGTCCACCTGGTCGGATATTTTTGTTTTGGCACATGAATAGGTAATCTATCAATTAAGTTATAAATCAATGATCGGTGGCTCAGGTCGCGATTGTATAATCAAATAGTAATCGTCACAGTATTATCATGACAATACACACATCTGTCAGCGATGTGATGGTAACATTCTGCGCTCTGTGTACTGTTAGGATATTATACATGGACGGGCCTAAAGATGTTTGAATGACGTTTGTACATGCTTACAAATAAGAAACTCAGTTATCGGTGACATGTGGCTTATTCATGTACAAATTGTCCAACAATGGTCGCACACGATTACTACCCGTTATTCAGTAGTTAAACACTGTCGATGCGCAAATAGATAAAGTTTAAGCGAGTTTAGCGAGGCTATTATTGCATCGCCGATAGCCTATCTCGATACCGTAAATTTGCGGGTATGATGCACACTCGGGTATAGTGCGCAGGTACGTTTTTGGTGTCAGATTTGAAAAAAACATAAAATGAAAATAAAATGGTTTTTTCTTTTTGGAAAAAAATCCTAAAAATAAACGGTATCAAACTGGAAAAGTAGCATCAAAGGTACAGTGGAGTCCCTAAGGGAATCCCATGGGATTTTTTTGAAGGAAGCTAGAGGTGGTGATTTTCTTAAAAGTGATGGTGTCCTAAATCAAAAAAAGTTTGTTGTCATTCTGACAACCGAGTCTGGTCAATTTGATGACGTCATCAAAATGGCGGCCATAGCAACAAGATTTTGCGATGGTTCATAAAGGGTAGAAGGTTGTTGTCCAATGATGTTATATGTAAATCCTGCACTTTTATCAATTTTACGCTCCAGCGGAAGTAGTCAAATTTAGGAAATAATCAAAATGGCGGCCATAGCAACCAGATTTTGCAAAAAACTTCTAGCAAAAAAAATCCATTTAGGCATCTATTTCGCAAAATATGTTTTTGTTAAGAGTACAAATTGTGGTTTCATGAAATAATATTATTCATTATAGTATTTGTTCATCACCGAAAGTGGTAAAAATTGAAAAATGGGCAAAATGGCGGCCATAACAATCGATTTCAAACACTAACAGAAAGGCATAATTAATATATTCATAGGTTTTGTCGCAAAAATGGTTCATAAAGGGTAGAAGGTTGTTGCCCAGTGATGTGGCAAGTAAATCCTGCATTTTAATCAATGTTCGCTTCACGGTAAGTGGTAAAATTAAGGAAATAATCAAAATGTCTGTCATAGCAACTGATAAGTTTAAGAAATTTCCTTTAGCAACATGGCATACAAATGTGCATTTCGTTTAAAAATAAACGTTCACAAAATGAAACATATTTACAGTATTTGTCGATGCATTAATGGGAATTCCAAAAAAGTCTTTTGTCCTTGTGAGATTCACATAATCTCTTCCATATCATTGTTTTTACACATCAATCGGCCGAACGGTGTGTTTTCACACTTATCATCATCTGCCTCACAATGGCAAAGTTTGGTACAAAACAAGTTGTTTGATTTGCATTTGCACTTATTTGATGAGCATAGACTTGTTTTACACTTATATAAAATAAGTTCAAACATTGCAGTTGGTGCGGGAGGCAGGGAGTCATGATCGGAACATAACTATCATTTTCCTCTTTCCATCCAAACAAAGTAGGAGATGGAAGCGCAGGGCATGTGACGTCATCATTGAGTCATTTGTCACAAATCTTTCTGGACCAGAAATGATCCATCGAAACAGGCAGTAAAGTTCTGAAGGAATATATTTCCCTGCAAGCAAATCTTCATTGAAGCTTCCAGAGAAATGCCATGGCTCCGACGAAAGGATGCGTTTCCTTATGTTCATTGATACATTGTAAATATCTTTCATGTGAATACTTTCATCAAACTTTTCAGCTTCAAATATTGCCTTTGCTCTGGTTGCTTTGCAAAAAACACGTTCAGCCAAAGGGCTTACTGAATTCCAAATCTGCGATCTCATTGATAAGAAGTTTTTATTAGCGACTTTAGTGGAATGTCCGGAGAAAGGACGCCATTCAACTGTCAACCATTCTTACGTCTTTTGAAGTGTTGCAATACTGAGTATATGTCCATCGTTAAGGAGGTCTTCCACCAGGGTTAGGAACTCTATTTCCGCAGCAATATCTGTGGTGGTACTATCTGTTGTTTGATGCTTTTCTCGCAGTGCATTTGATACCAATGTCGTCCAACAGTTTTTGTGATACATAACATCTAATGCATGGGCATCGGACGGATCTATTGAAGTGCTTAGTCTTACCTTCAATGCAGCATCTGTACCTTTCTCTATGGCTGTCTTCAGGCTTTTTCCAGCTTCCATTGTAGCAACCTGATTATAAATATAGAATCATGCTGTTGAGATGACATGGTGTTTAACATCTGATTAACACATTAAGGCATTTACAGACTGGTCTGTTTCAGAGTGCTGTTTGACTGATCACTGATACTATAAAATGCTAGTATTTTTTAATATTCATATGTATGACAATAACCTTAACAGTGAACAATGAATTAAATCTGATTATGTCTCTAAACTTTATATTGCTTTGCGGACATTAATGAAATACTGTTTCACGGTCTTAAAAATGAAATAACCTGCATATTGCGTGCATTGATTAGACATTGGACATCAATTCATTCAATCACACATGTGCAAGCTAGCGTTTGCTTATTTAACCTTTTATACATGAATACATCTTTCTCATATGGTTTTGTTGAGGATCTTGTGAAACTTTTGTTGAGATTGATGTCCTCATCACACGCTACACCTCGTCTTTTAGTGATGTCTTTTCTAAATCGTTCTTTCGCTCTGTTGATGAGGGTTTTATTAACTGTGTTCTGATAACACGAACGATGCCACATTGCATTATTATCAAACAGAATACGACGTTTCTGATGATAGTCTGGAAAATACTTCAGGGTACCGGTACGTATATACAATCAGAATAGCCCGCTCTTTCTCTGATAACATCCAGCACTTTCTCATGGCTTTTAGGTGCTTCAATCAACGGTTATTCAGTTTTACTTTGACATATTATGCAAGCTACAACTATGTTGACGTATAGTCCACCAAACGTTGTTGTTTTGATATTAGCAGATTGTCTTTAAATAGCCTTCTTTTAGACTAAAATAAAAAATAACAATTATATAATAACATAATAACGTTGTTACACCTTTTAAATAATGTTTATTATTTAGATATTAAATATAGAGGTAAAAGAAGTTTTAAAAAAAATCTGGAATTTTGTTATCCCTGACCGACATTGGTTTGAATCTTACAACCTCCCACAATATTCGCTAACGCCGCCTTACGAGACATTATTACTGATATTACACCTCTTAGTATTCTGTATATGAAACAAACTATTACTAATAAAGCTTATTTAACATGTTTAACATGTAAAATACATGCAAATGATTAACATTAACATGATATCTGATGACAGCAAAAAACCGAACAATGAGCAAAAACACTACTTTTGTTGGACCGTATCCAGTCTTATGTAAAACCAGAAATTGAAATTTACAAAATACTTCTTATAAATATATTACCATAGTGTCTGCTGAGATGAGCAAACTGAAGAACAATACTTAGAAAAGCATTCCTCTTCTGGATTTTCATATTTTCCTAGAGAATAACTTTGACCGGAAGTTATTCTAATAAAATTTCTCGACCGAAACACGGGACACACAGTTCCGGAATTAAAATCCAAAAAATGTTGTTATTTCGTTTATGACCAGTTAAATTTGCCTGAGGCTCGTTACTGTGCGACATATTGATGGAAAGAAACAATAGATCCCTTCGTGTCAACAACTTACATAATTGTCATGTTTATAGTCGTTTGTTTTACGTTTAATCTTATATTTCTTACAGAAATTCCAGTCCTTAATAGATTAAAATAACCATAAAGTTGCATATAAATGTTTTAAGAAAGCGCAAACTTTTTTTTTTAATGTGCAAATATGTGTTTATTAAATAATTTTTGTCACAACACCTAAGCGTTTGTAACTTACGCAGAAAAAATGGTGAATTTAAATAAAAGCAGAATATCTCCGCGGCCATTTTGATGACGTCATAAAACCAACGTGACGCGCATGCGCGACTGACAACAATCATTTTCTTTAATTATATAAGTACTCTATCTATACTATCAACTTATTATGGTCTCTTGCTTTCTTCAAAAAATGCCCACGGGAGCAAAATTTCTGCCCTTAGGGACTCCACTAGTAGCTTGGTGTTTATAACGCCGATTAATTAACGATTGATTGATTGGAGGTCTCCCTCCGTACCGCTTGGTGGACGAATCCTGCAGAAACCAAACGAAGAAAGTGTAGCCTTTCTGATGCCAGAGAATCGCCACTCAACTTATGTTTCGACATCTCAGCGGTTTTCTCATAATTACGAAAATGTAGTGTTTCAATTATAGGCTCCGTTAGTTCTGGGTTTTTTTTTTTACGAAATGTTAGGCCTAGTCAGTAGTGTGCATTTTTTTCCCGGCTCACTTTCATGTTGACGTGATCGATAACCTCGTGAATTATTTCAATATTATGAAGCATCATAAAAATAGTGTATTCTGCTTTTATTTATTTCCTTCGTTTAGATTTGAAGGGGATGTGTTGAATGTCCATGCTTCTAGTATAAACATATTTTTTATAATCCCTTTCAGTCAAATCAGTCTGTAGTTCTAACATTGCAGTGGGGCTTCACACCACGGCGCATGTTAAGGAGTGAAAACAACACGTTCCATCGATCGCGACTGCAAGTAATTTCAATTAATTTGCAGTAGAGCTATTGTTAATCGGTAATCACTGATGGAGTGTGAGCTAATTACGGGAATGTAATTTGTATTAACTGTGGCGTTGATTAGTGTCAATAATTTTCGCTGAAGCATGGCAATCCTACCTCCGGGATCAGGCGCCACGGTATGCCCTCCGATCAACTTACCTGTAAAAATGTTACGTGACCAGCTAGTGTTTGTTGCCAAATCAGCAGTCATGACCACAGATTACCGATTTTAATCATTTAAGAGAAGGTACAAATTGTGTTGCCAAAAAATTTCATTCTTTGTTGTTATTTTTATCTACAATCTTATCATATCCTCGGGTTACCGGTTTCCACGCACTTAAGAAGCAACCGCGATTTTTGTACTCATATCGGCAGAAAACGGTTGAATTTACGGATGACTATCATAAACATGTATACAATCTACTAATGGAAACAAAAAACTAGCAACATAAAAGTGTAATTTGAAAAAATCAGAACAAACAATTATTAATAAATTTTTCCCGTCGGAAGAAGCCGTCATATGTTTCCGTGTCTATTTTGATTTAGTGTTCAAAGAAAGATAACTCGAATACACTAAAAATAAATTCTCTACAATGATCTGCACGAACAAAAGCTTCGTTGGGAATAAAAAAAAAATCTTTGATCGTCAAATTAATTATCAGAACATTTTGTTTTAAATCTCACATTTTTAATTGATTTTTCAAGATGTCAAATTGAACTAATTCATGTAATTTTATAAATGTATTTCTTATATTTATTTAGTTATAATATAGAATCTGTTGATATTTTTTTTCTGCAGTCGTATATCGGTTTTGGTTGATGGTAAGTTATTTCTCATTTTGTTCTGTTTGAAATTGGTGAAAATTGGAAGTTCATTATATTACAAGGTTACCGTTTCATTGAAAACACTGTTTATCGATATAAGAATGGCTTCTTCGCTCTTCGGAAGTGGAAAAGAATCGTCGAGGAGATGTGACCTCATTTGCATACGACATTTTCGTACGTTTGTCAGACTACAAGAGAGACTGGTTCATGAATGAAATATATCACTGTATTTTCAGGTATGGGTTCATTTTGAGCAAGATAAAAAGTGCATTAAGCAAAACTGCATATTCATGCATGTTTTTTAATCGGTGATTATTTCTTATGTTTTCAGGCCGAACTTCCGGTAATTTTTGTGACAGTTTACAGACGATAACCAAACGTCTAAAATATCCTTGTGTTGTGTCCAGCAGGTCACGTAGTTACGAGATATAGTTTGATAAAGTGGCTGCGCGGAAATACATAACGCGCGTAAACTGATGTCTAGACGATATATGACCGACGACTCAAAATAAAACTATTTGAAGGGAGGTAATCCAATATGGTGGACCAGAAACTCGAGAACGTTAACCCAAGAATGACTTGTTCCTGCATATAGTGTGCACCCCCTTTTTGACATGACAATATTTACCCCAAAAAGTGTGCACTATACGCGCAAATTTGCGGTAAATAATTACATAATTTCAGTACTCAAATTGTGTGTTTGAATAGTCCTAAACGTGTGTAAGCAGGCTAGGGTTCGAACTATCACTAGACAGAAAATTATTATTTTTATTGTTCAAAAAGTGTGTTTGAACTATCTGCCTATTCAAACTGACTGGAGGTTTACTGTATTTTGTTTTGTAACATTTCGCATTCAATTACAATTTAAATGACGTAACTAACAGCTCTCTTTATAGATTATTTCTGATGGTAAAAAATTGTAAATAAACGTATTATCTTTAAACTTTTCTTTTTTTATGAGAAAATAAATTTATTACCTCATAAACAAAGAAAAGTTAAAAGATAATCCTTAAATACATGTGCAAAATTTATTGCAAGCAACAAAGTTCATATACTGTACAAAAAGGCATTGGAGCATCCCATGCATGACCATTTTAAAGAAGTTTCACTGTATTATTGCAAACCAATATTTTTCTTTGTTAAATCACAGCAACAAATAACATGTATTACATGTAGCATACCACAATTGTAACACAGCTGATTATTAGGTCCATTGGCCTCTTGTCATTTGTACAACCATTTTAAGTTATATCAAAGGTCAATATATATATCGCCCAAGGAAAATCAAATGGATTTTTTAATGCATATTGATATTAATGTTGCAAGGAGAAGCTAAAGCATTTGCATTTCAAAATTAATTGAACATATATTCGTAAGATTTAAAAAGCATTTGGAAGATTACAATTCTATCATACAATGTAAATACTGTAAAACATCTATTATGTTATCATTGCTAAACACTCACTTAAGTTTATTAAATAAAATATTATGTTCTTGAAGTCCATTTGTGTATTTCATGTAATATTTACAAAAAACTAGAGCAGGTGATGAGCAGTGGGCCTCTTGTTTCTATGCATACTTATGATTTTCTGATATCCTATCCATTCCAGCCCTTTGAGCCATGTACCACAGGTTAATCTTGGAAACACAGTGAAAGTCTCTGAATTTTCTCAGAACTATCTAACACCTCTGACGTCACAGAAAGATGGAAACCTGGTTGTTTTCCTACAGGAAAAGGTAAGATTATATACATTCTGTGATAATTAAAACTTTTACTTATATTAATGAGGTTGATACATTTTTTGGTCCACGATGATGAAGTTCAGCTAATGCATTTTAGAAAATGTAGATTTGATATCATCTTTTCGTGATCATGCACAGCAAAAGTATAATACAATTAGCATACTGTAAAGTATAAAACAATCAGTGTTATGTATAATACAATCAGTGTTAAATATAAAACAATCAATGTCAAATATAAAACAATAAGTGTTATGTATAAAACAATAAGTGTTATGTATAAAACAAGAGGCCCAGAGGGCCTGTATCACTCACCTGAATATGTTTAAAATAATTGGTATGAAGTAAAGAATTTGCTATGTTTCCCCTATTGGGCCCCACCCTTCTGCCCCCAAGGGAGCCACACTCACTGTTTATACATTATTGAGTCCATTTTGCCCAAGATCCTCCAAACAAAATTGGGAAAAAATCCCTTAATCCCTATGGTAGAAGAAGGATTTTAAAAGTTTACCTCTATTTCCCCTATTGGGCCCCGTCCTTCTGCCCCCTTGGAGACCCTACCCACTGCTTATACAAAATTGAGTCCCCTTGGCCCAAGGATGCTCCAGACTAAATTAGGATAAAATCCCTTAATCCCTATGGTAGAAGAAGGATTATAAAGTTTTTAGCTCTATTTCCCCTATTGGGCCCCGCCACTCAGGCCCAATGGGGGCCAGACCCACGGTTTATACAGAATTGGTTCCCCTTCACCCAAGGATACTCCGCAACAAATATGGACCAAATCCTTTCCCCTATGTTTCCCCTATCGGGCCCCGCCCCTGGGGGGCCAGACCCACGGTTTATGCAAAATTGATTCCCCTTGGGCCAAGGATGCTCCAGACTAATCAAGGATAAAATCCCTTGATCCCTAGGGTAGTAGAAGGATTTTGAAGGTTTTACCTCTATTTCCCCTATTGGGCCCGCCCATCTGCCCCCAGGGGGGCCACAACCAACATTTATACAAAATTGAGTCCCCTTGGACTAAGGATGCTCCAGATCAAATTTAGTCAAAATCTACTTGGCCGTTCAGGACTAGTAGCGTTTTAAAGAAAAAGTTGACAGACGACGGACGCTGCGGTATGGCATAAGCTCACCATGATTCTTTGGACCAGGTGAGCTAAAAATCAGTGTTAAGTATAAAACAATCTGTGTTAACTATAAAAAAATCAGTGTTAAATATAAAACAATTGGTGTTATGTATAAAACAATCAATGTTAAATATAGAACAATCGGTGTTAAGTATAAAACAATCAGTGTTAAGTATAAAAAAATCAGTGTTAAGTATAAAACAATCAATGTTAAGTATGAAACAATGAGTGTTAAGTATGAAACAATGAGTGTTAAGTATAAAACAATCAATGTTAAATATAAAACATTCAGTGTTAAGTATGAAACAATCAGTGTTAAGTATGAAACAATGAGTGTTAAGTATGAAACAATCAGTGTTAAGTATAAAACAATCAATGTTAAATATAAAACATTCAGTGTTAAGTATGAAACAATCAGTGTTAAGTATGAAACAATCAGTGTTAAGTATGAAACAATGAGTGTTAAGTATTAAACAATGAGTATAGTATAAAGTATAAAACAATCTGTATACTGTTAATATAAAACAATCAGTATCCTGTTAATATAAAACAATCAGTTTACTGTTAATATAAAACAATCTGTATACTGGTAATATAAAACAATCTGTATACTGTTAATATAAAACAATCGGTATCCTGTTAATTTAAAACAATCAGTATACTGTTAATATAAAACAATCAGTATCCTGGTAATATAAAACAATCTGTATACTGTTAATATAAAACAATCTGTATACTGTTAATATAAAACAATCTGTTTACTGTTAATATAAAACAATCAGTATACTGTTAATATAAAACAATCAGTATCCTGTTAATATAAAACAATCAGTATACTGTTAATATAAAACAATCAGTATCCTGGTAATATAAAACAATCTGTATCCTGGTAATATAAAACAATCTGTATACTGTTAATATAAAACAATCGGTGTACTGTTAATTCTTATTTATTTGAGATGTAATACGACATTGGATTGGTAATTCAAAATGACAGTAGTTTAACCACGATTATACTATTTAGCATACAGTAAATTATAAGACAATTGGCGTACTGTAAAGTATACAATATTTAGCATACAGTAAATTATAAGACAATTAGCATACTGTAAAGTATAAAATAATTAGCATACAGTAAATTATAAAACAATTGGCATACTGTAAAGTATAAAATAATTAGCATACTGTAAATTATAAAACAATCAGCATACAGTAAATTATAAAACAATAAGTGTACTGTAAAGTATGAAACAAATCGGCATACTGTAAAGTATAAAAAAAAATAGTGCAGTGTAAATTATTAAACAAATCGGCATACTGTAAAGTATAAAAAAAATAACATACTGTAAAGTATAAAACAATTAACATACTGTAAATTATAATACAATTAACATACTCTAAATTATAAATCAATTAGCGTACTGAAAAGTATAAAACAATCAACATACAGTAAATTATAAAAAAATTAGCGTACTGAAAAGTATGAAACAAATCATCATACCGTGAAATATTAAACAAATCAGCGACTGTAAATTATTAAGCACTAAGTGCACTGTATAAAAGTTAAAGTATAACACAAATCTGCATACTGTTAAGTTTGAAACCAATTGGCATATTGTAAAGTGTAAAACAATCAACATAATGTAAACTATAAACCAATCAGTGTTTTGTTTAATAGGTGGTTGGGTGGTGCAGTGAATAGTGTACTTTCTTTTCACCAAGATGACTTGGGTTCGAATATTCAAGGTCACAGGGCGTCATAAAAAAACGACTTCTTCTGAATAACTAAAAGGACCAGGGTGATGATATTTGGCCAGCAGTGTGCTGGCATGAAGAGCTACCAAGTTTGTTGAATAAATGACCTTCGCCCATATTCAAGGTCACAGGGGTCTTGTTTTCAGGTACTTGGGTTCCATCCCATATTAAAAAAACCTGCACGCCACCATCCAGGCCAACAAGAATGATTAATATAAGTTATTGGAAATTGTTTCTCAATTATTGTAAACTATATAAAGTTTAAAAATCAGGGTAAACAACACCGGTTTTCTCCCTTTACTGGATATGAAACATTAGTTTTCTGCCATAACTGGTTATAATAAAGTGAGTTTTCTCTCTTTACTGGGTATGATTAAACAAGGTTTCTCCCTTTACTGGGTAATGATAACATGAGGTTCCTCCTTTTACCGAGTATTATAAAATGTATTTCCTTTCATTTACAGTTAAGTCTCCAAGACTTTACAAAGTATGCAGATGTTTACAATTCCTTCAGTGATGGTGGAGCATTTAAAAATGTCAAGGTGAGGAATTTTTTTTTAAGAAAAATGATGAGTCTTGAGTGCAAAATTTTCTTTTAGTAATATATTGACTTCTGACTTTCTGACAAGGTAAAACATTATATTGAGCTTCAAGGACAACATATTACTGGTAGTGTTTCTTCAGTAGTTAGTTTTAGACCAAAAAAATCATAGCTGTGCATATTGCCTTCATTCAAAACTTAGAGAAACTTTGACTGGAAGCATCCCTAGGTAGTGGGGATTCAAATTTGTACAAATGGTGGGGCTGACCCTCCAAGGGGCTGAGGGGTAGGGCTAAAAGGGGTCAATTTGGATATATTGCTTTAAGCAACTTCTCCTCTGGAACTTAATGATGGATATAAACCATATTGTACTGGAAGCATTCCTAGGCACTGGGAATTCAAAATTTTACAAATGGTGGGGCTGACACCCCAGGGGGCGGAGGGGCGGGGCCAAAAGGGGACAATTTGGCTATATTGCTAAAGTGACTTCTTCTGTAGAACTATGCACTGGATATCAATCATATTTGGTCAGAAGCATTCATGGGAGGTTGGGATTCAAAAGTGTACAAATGGTGGGGCTAACCCCGCATGGGACTGAGGGGCGGGGCCAAAAAAGGATATTTGGCTATATTGCTTTAAGCGACTTTTCTTCTCTGGAACTATGAGATTGATATCAACCATATTTGACTGGATGCATCCCTAGGTAGTGGGGCTGCAAAAATTTACAAATGGTGGGACTGACCCCCCTAGGGGTCTGAGGGGCATGGCCAAAGGGGGGGGGGGGCAATTTGGCTATATTGCTATAAATGACTTCTTCTGGAGAACTATGAACTGGATATCAATCATATTTGGTTGGAAGCATTCATGGGAGACAGGGATTCAAGTTGTACAAGTAGTGGGGCTGAACCCCCTTGGCTAAAGGGCGGGGCAAAAAATAGTGTATTGCTTGGAAGTGGTTGAGATCCCCACCATATTACCATATATACAATTGCTGAGTATGAAGAGAAGAATGCACATATGCTTCCAGGATTGCTCAGGGGTCTGGCCCCACCCTTGGAGACATAGTCCCTGGGTCATAACTTTGAAACGGTTGAGATCCCCACCCAAAATGGAATATACAAATGCTAGGCATAAAAAGACGAATGCAGTCATGATATAAGAATTGACCCCAGGGTCTGCCCCACCCTTGGAGACTTAACCCCTGGGTCACAACTTTGAAACGGTTAAGATCCCCACCCCAAAACTATATATACAATTGGTGGGCATAATGAAACGAATGACGCCATAATATTATAATTGATCGTGGGGTCTGGCCACAACCCCAGTGACCTAGTTTCTGAATCACACCCACCCCATAATCATACATAAAATTGCTGGGTATGAACAATCTAATACAGGTATGATACAAGGATTGGCCTTGGGGGCTGGCCCATTTCCTTGGATCTTATTTGGAGAATATTTTAACATGATTACTTTTGATATCCAGGTGAGCGATACAGGCCCTCTTGGCCTCTTGTTCAATTTCCATTGGAAGTAATTCAATTTGGGTTAGGATTATCACTTTTGGATAGCAGTTTGATGGTATGCACATATCAGCCCTGACTGACCCCCAAGGGCTGATGGGTGGGGCCACAACTGATCAAATTGATCAAATTGACTGAAATTTCGAAATCTTCTTATCAAGACCCAGATATGGTACAATCAAATACTCTTCAAAGATGGAAGGGTTTTAAGGTGTTCTACCAAAATTGTGAATATTTTGACCCTAGGCTCTCATGTTTACCCCAGGGGAAGGCGGGAGGGGGAGGGGGGGCAAAATTTATTATGGTTTATATTGGCAAATGATAAATGATACTTTTGATATTACATGTTGATAACTTGATTTGAATTATAACCCTGAGTTGACAGTTTGATACTTAGAAAATTTTGAGCCAGTCCTTCCCCCAAGGGCTATAGGGCATGGCCCAAAGAATTAGTCAGTGTGCTAAAATTTCTTCATTTTCCTTATTAACAATCATAGGTGCTAGTTTCAAATACTTTTCAGTCTTAAATCTGTATGCTAGATATTGAATAAGGTGGTTTTATTGTTTTTTTGTCACTTTGAATAATATTTCTGTTCACAAAAATCAACTCTCTGTATAAATGTATTGGAACTCAGGTGACCGTTATGGCCCATAGGCCTCGCGTCTTGTTTTAGGTTACAACCAATATTAAAAATCCAAATATGTTAAAGTTAAATATTGCCACCTATTTGAAGAAATATATCTAAATGAGGACAGTTATGAAGGATGGGGGACTTTCCGATAAACATTTTTGTGAGATGTATTTGCTGAGGAGAGCCTTCACCCCTACCCTGGTCTTAACCGTCCAAGATCACTGGCATAACTGTTTGTGTATCAAATATCAGATTAACTCTTTCACCACTAAGTAACTTTACATAGTAACTACCACTCAACACTAAGTAACTTTCAGTTAATAAGTCAGATTAATTAATTAAACATTTCAGCATCATAACTTCACCATTTAATATCTGATTCTCGCATGTCATATACCAAAATTTACATAATAGTCACGGGATTATATCTATGATGTCAACTCAGATGTTTAAAGTGTCTAACAGGTGTTATAAAGGTTAGTTACAGGTTATTTGTATACCTTTTTACTGGTATGAGTTCAATATATATATTTCTTAGTTGTTTCCTCTGCAATTAATGTTTAAAATAAAACAAAGACAATTTTCTAAGCTCAACTCATCTTATTACCTTGTATTTTGTAATGTATTCACAGGTAAATCTCGTTAACATCCATCATGTAGAATCAAGGTACAGTTCCAAAGATTCATGAATAAACTGATTGAAAATATCAGCTTTCTTTTTCAATTGTTCAATTAATTCATAACAAGTGTTTTAGTCCATATCCTACAGGTAAACAAAATAGTCAGGTAAGCCCAGGTGTGCTTCGAAAGCTCGTTAGCGTCCCTGTGTATGTAGTCTGCTGCCAAAAATACACTTTTGTGTGAAAATCACGGTAACATGTGCTGTGTGCATTACAGCACAAGGCAACATCACATTTCTCACAAGCCATGGTTGTTTTTGAGCGTTTGTAGGGATTGTCCTTTACTGTAGAACCCGGGTGACTGGCCATGTAGTTTCTATGCTTCCTGTTGCACACAACACAAAGGCGGTCTTTTCCTCCTGCGGCGATGGGCAAGTGATCATTACCATCTAGTCTTGCATCGTTGTTTGCATCAGATCTAGGGCTCTTGAAACACTTTCTGGACACATTTCTGAATTCTCCAATAAGACTGTGGGCCAGCTCCAGTTTGAAGGTCATAAAATCTCTTTTCCTGTGATTTGCGGGAATCTGATTGATGAAGTTACCTTCAATAATGTATGCATTATAAGCAGCACATTCCCTCAGTTTCACTTCAATCGTGCGATACCACCTCATGCATTTCTTGGATTTGTTGATACGAGTCATTTGGTCGAGTCGGTCTACTCCACCCATGTACTGGGCATAAGCTGCCTGGACAGGTGTGGACTTGAGCTGAGCTTCTGTGCCATCCTTGTTCTTCCTTCTTGTCACCAGCTGATCATCCTCTGGGTCATGGAATGTGGACAAGTAGTAGACCACTCTGTTATCTTTCCACCATGTAGCCAACAGATTACCATTCATCAGCCAATCAGAATTTCCCCTTTCAATCTTTTTCTCATCAGATTTCTTGACTACAAGTTTTTTCGGGTATCCTTTCCGGTTGCATCGAATTGTAACACAGAGGTAAGTGTTCCTGGACAACAAATAGTCTGCCAAAAGCGGACTGGTATAAAAGTTATCTGTGAATATCACATGCCCCTTCATTTCTAGAAACTTTGTCACCTCGATCACAACTCTGGAGGACAGTCCAAACACTTTGTTCACAATGTCTGCATTTTTCCCAACATACACCTCATAGTTCAAACAGTAAGCTGAAACTGCATCAGTCGTCACCCATAACTTTATTCCGAACTTTACTGGCTTGTCCTTCATATATTGTTTCATGCCCAGGCGGCCTTTGAATGGAACCATTGCTTCATCTACAGATATTTCCCTATGAGGCAAATACTCCCTCTGAAATGCCTGTCTACAATGATCCAGCATGAATCGTATCTTATGGAGTTTATCATTAGCATTTGCACCTGTATCATCGCTGAATTGAAGGTATTTCTTGATTTGGATAAATCGGTCACGGGACATTACTTCTCCAAGTTTTGAACCAACCAGCCAAATGTTAGTATTTTCTGTCCAGTACAGTTCATCACGTTCAAATTGCATTATTTCCATCAATATCAAAATGCCGTAATATGCTTTCATTTCGGGTAGTGTTACCGGTGTCCAAATACCTTTGTCACCCCCATGTCTCCGTTTCGTTTCCGCATTCAGATTTGTAAAATTCACAATTTCTTCAAACAGTTCATCACTGTAAAACAACTGGAAATAATCAAGTGCTGATTAAGCTCATGAACGAAAACAGATAGAACGTTCATATTTCAGTATGTGAAAGAGGACAACGTGTACATCGTACACAAACAAATTCATGATCGTAATATCAAAGGTCAAGGTCACAGATCTATAAATAGAGTTTTTAAAAACGTTTTTAGAACGTCCATAACTGCATGTACTGCATGTACGCTTGCATACTTCATGTAGATCTTCGACATGTTATCAGAGAATATGTCTGGTTCAAAACCTTGCTATGGGGTCAAAAAAAGGTAAAAAATGAAAATCTCAAAAATAGTTTTTTTTGCATCATATATTAAAAAGCATGATCTAAGGATGGTGTGTGGAAAGTTTCAATGTATGCCATTCTGAAAATGCTCATTTTCCCGCCAAAATTCAAAATTTTCATAAAAATGCATTTTAGTCTTCTTCTCTGTCATCAAGACACATACAGAGTTGATATTTGGCACATCTATAGTATGTATGTTTGGCTTCATACAGACTTCAGCCTTTTGACCTTGACCTTCATTCAAGGCAACAAGGGGTCAAATAATCAAAATTTGATCAAAATTCTTCCAAAAACGTTTATTGTGCAGTTCCAAGGTCACTGCATCATGATGCATATCATTAAACATGTGAAATCTACAAAATATCTCTTAAAATGACATAACTTTTTCTTGTTCTTATTATTATTCTTCCTTACATAGTGGAGTCTGTATCTTTTGATTGGTATAGTAAAGGTTTATAGTCTTTTAGGTATGTTGTAGGCCAAGGTCTGAAGATGATCAAGCAACATTTTCAAGTTGGTCAAAAATCCAAAATGGCCACCATGACATCATAGGTTAAAATCTTTAAAACCACTACAACTTGGAAACCGTTAATTGTACAGAATTTGTCCAGATAATTTCCATATCCAACTTTTTCTCATCATATAGTAATACAAAATATTTCAAATAAAAAGCTCGCTGTTTGGTCAAAGGTCACCATTTTCTAAAAAACATTTATTTTTACTTTTGTTTTAAAAATTATTCTACAGGTCGATGTAGGATGTGATGTCATTCGTATGAATTTGATGTCTTTCTGTAACATTTACTGTTAACGTTGTACGCCATTTTGAAATATTTTCTTTGATCTTTAAAAAATATCGCAATATTTTAAAACGTGTTTTACTCCAATATCAATGACAAATATTTCATTTAGCTGTATTGGAAACGGTTAAGGTTACAAGTATGAAATTTGTATGAGGTGAGCGATACAAGCGCATTGGGCCTTTTGTTGTTACAAACCCTCGTGAAGAGTTTTGTGATTAACCGTGTTATACCTTTATATTGTAACAGGCCCTAATGGATGAAAACTTCTCTGTCCAACTACCTGCAGTTAGTTCACCAGAAAGGGCACTGGACATGCTAAAGAAGGCTTTCAAGGGGAATGTTCATGATGTCACAATCCCAGCAGATGTTAATGGCCTTAACCTGGGGTCAAGTGTCACGAACTTGATAATAGTTCATTTGACCCCAGCAAGTGGTGTTCAGTCTGAAGAAGAAACTATTGCAAGCAATGGTATGTTTAGTAACTGTGTTATAAATAATGGATAAGCATTCTATTACTATTATTATATGTCATTGAGAAATGTTAGAAATTGTTTCCTAAGTTACTTGCTATATAATCTTGATTTTTCCCATATTAATGAAAGTATCAATGGGAGAAAGTTTGCTTACATGCCGAGTGATGGTCATGAAACTATGGCCATTCATTTGAAGTCATTGTTTTTACTACCCAAATTTTACAACAGCCAGTTCATACACTAATTTGGAAAACTGAGCATCCATCATCCATCGTCGAATGTTCCTACACTAATTACAGGTAAGGTGTTGGCTGTATGCTAGGTGAGATTTTGTGTCACAATATTGAGAACAATAGGATTTGATTACAGGTAAAACTATAGTCTGTACTATATATATAGTCTGACCATATGAATATGAACGTAAACATAGGATTGATTTCACATTTTTGAATTATTAGGTCACCTGAGCTTTAGCTCAAGTGACCTATTGCTATCCGTCTTCGTCCGTCGTCGTCCATCGTCCGTCGTCCGTTAACATTTTACATTTTCAACTTAAGCTGAAATTCTGGCAAAGGGATTTCATTAATATTTCATGGGAAGGTTACTGAAATCTCCCTGACGAAGTGTTGCTATTTTTCGGGTCAATCAGAAATCCAATATGGCCACCACGGCCGCCATTTTGAAAAACTATTTCAAACTTAAAGTCAAATTCTGCTGGGCCGATTGAACTGAAACTTTGTAGGAATGATCGACTCAGATCATGGTCCTGACAAAGTGTTCTTATTTTTTTGGTCCATCAGAAATCCAATATGGCCGCCACGGCCGCTATTTTGAAAAACTATTTCAAACTTAAAGTCAAGTTCTGCTGGGCCGATTGAACTGAAAGTTGGTAGGAATAATCGACTCATGGTCCTGACAAAGTGTTGTTATTTTTTGGGTCCATCAGAAATTCAATATGGCCGCCATTTTGAAAAACTATTTCAAACTTTAAGTCAAGTTCTGCTGGGCCGATTGAACTGAAAGTTGGTAGGAATGATCGACTCATGGTCCTGACAAAATTTTGTTATTTTTCGTGTCAATCAGAAATCCAACATGGCCACCACGGCCGCCATTTAAAGTCAAGTTCTACTTGGCCGATTGAACTGAAACTTTGTAGGAATGATCGACTCGTGGTCCTGACAAAATTTTGTTATTTTTCCGGTAGATCAGAAATACAATTTTGCTGCCATGGCCGCTATTTGAAAATACCTATTTCAAACTTAAAAACAAGTTCTAATAGGCCGATCTAACTGAAAATCGGTCTAGGAATGATCAGCTCATGGTCCTGACAAACTTAAGTTAACGTTATACTTAACAATTCTTAAGTTGAATTGGTACATATTTCAACAACAAAAATAAATACTGTAGGACTCAGGTGACCGTTAAGGCCCATTGTATTTATTTATGATATTGTTCCACTTTATGTATTAAAGTCTTCATCATAATGATAGGGAATTTCAGATTAAATGTCCTAACTTAACATATTATTTCTCTGCTCAAACATCCTTATACCATTTTTAGCTCACCTGGCACGAAGTGCCAAGTGAGCTTATGCCGTGGTGCGGCGTCCGTCGTTCGGCGTCAATATTTTACTTTAAACGACTTCTTCTTAATAACAGAAAGGCCTAGGGTGATGATATTTGGCCAGAAGCAAACTGGGATGAAGGGCTACCAAGTTTGTTCAAATAAATGACCTTCATCTATTTTCAAGGTCACAGGGGTCAAATATGTTTAAAACTTTAAACAACTTCTCAATAATCAAACTGCCCAGGGAGATGATATTTGGTCAGTAGCATGCTAGGGTGAAGGGCTACCAAGTTTGTTCAAATGAATGACCTTCACCCATATTCAAGGTCACAGGGGTCAATTGTCTTAAAAAACCTTTAAATAACTTCTTCTGAATAACCAAAATGCCTAGGGTGATGATATTGGGCCAGTAGCATGCTGAGATGAAGAGCTACAAATTTTGTTCAAATGAATGACCTTCACCCATATTCAAGGTCACAGGGGTCAAATATGTTAAAAACTTAAAACAACTTCTTCCGAATAACCAAAATGCCCAGGGTGATGATATTTGGCCAGTAGCTAGCTGTGATGAAGGGCTACCAAGTTTGTTCAAATAAATGACCTTCACCCATATTCATGGTCAAAGGGGTCAAATATGTTAGAAACTTTAAACAATTTCTTCTGAATAACCAAAATGCCCAGGGTGATGATATTTGGCCAGTAGCTAGCTGTGATGAAGGGCTACCAAGTTTGTTCAAATAAATGACCTTCACCCATATTCAAGGTCACAGGGGTCAAATATGTTAAAAACTTTAAATAAACTTCTTCTCAATAACAAAAATGCCCAGGGTAATGATATTTGGCCTGTAACATGCTGATATAAAGGGCTACAAAGTTTGTTCAAATAAATGACCTTCACCCATATTCAAGGTCACAGGGGTCAAATAT
>NW_018408792.1:7702-28082 GCF_002113885.1 Mizuhopecten yessoensis | reverse complement strand
AATATTACATGTTAATAACTTGATTGGAATTATAACCTTGAATTGACAGTTTGATACTTTGAAAATTTTGAGCCAGCCCTACCCCCAAGGGCTGTAGGGTGGGGCTCAAAGGAGTCAGTGTGCTAAAATTTCTTCATTTTCCTTGTTAAGAATCAGAGGTGCTAGTTTCAAATCCTTTTTAGTCTGAAATCTGTATGCTAGATATTGAGTAAGGTGGTTTTATTGTTTTTTTGTCACTTTGAATAATATTTCTGTTCATGTTAAAAACAAAATCAACTCTCTGTATAAATATATCAGGTGACCGTTAAGGCCCATGGGCCTCTTGTTTCGACTTTCAATCACAGAGGTGAAATGTTTAAAAAAAAAATAAACAGGTTCTTTTGAATGAATTTTAATAATAAATACTGATATTTTGCCTGTAGCTTTATTTTAGATCCCTTTTAAGGTTACAAGTGTGATATTTATACCAGGTGAGCGATGCAGGCCCATTGGGCCTCTTGTTTTAATATAATGTAATAATTTAAAATGACAACAAAGGGTAATTTTCATGTTAATTCTGTACATCATCCCAAAGGGCCAAGTGAGCTTATGCCATGGTGCGGCGTCCGCCGTCCGTCCGTCCGTCCGTCATCCGGCGTCAATATTTTACTTTAAACAACTTCTTCTCAATAACCGAAAACCCTAGGATGATGCTAATTGGCCAGAAGCAAACTGGGATGAAGGGCTACCAAGTTTGTTAAAATAAATGACCCTCACCAATTTTCAAGGTCACAGGGGTCAAATATGTAAAAAAACTTTAAACAACTTCTTCTGAATAACCAAAGGTCGCAGGATGATGATAGTTGGCCAGTAGCATGCTGGGATGAAGGGCTACCAAGTTTGTTCAAATGAATGACCTTGACCAACTTTGAAGGTCACAGGGGTCAAATATCTTAAAATCTTCAAACGACTTCTCAATAACCAAAAGGCCCAGGGTACTGATATTGGGCTTGTAGCAGGCGGGGATGAATGACCTTGACCCACTATCAAGGTCACTGGGGTCAGATGTCTTAAAATCTTCAAACAACTTCTTCTCAATAACCAAAAGGCCATGGGTACTGATATTGGGACTGTAGCATGCTGGGATAAAGGGCTACCAAGTTTATTCAAATGAATGACCTTAACCCACTTTCAACCTAATGTCCGTGTTCGACATTCAAGGACACATGCTTCATGTTTAAATCTTTTAATAGGTTCTTGTGAATCAAACACTGATATTCTGCCTGTAGCCATATTTTAGTCCACTTTTAAGACTACAAGTGTGAGATTAATACCAGGTGAGCGATGCAGGCCCATTGGGCCTCTTGTTATTAAAATTTTACTATTCCATCTATACCACATGCCTACGTTGCTATTAACCAAAACTAAATTAGGTAATATAGTACGAATTGTTCTCTTCAATTTTATCTTACAATGATATTGGTGTAAAGTATAGAATACATGTATGTCTCATTCTAACATGATTCGTTTGCAACGTGTGTTTTGACTCGATATGAACCATGTTCTAATCTGCGATAGAATCATGATCAATTGTGTTAAGCTCCTCCCATTGCACTTAAGGCACGCCCCGTTTCAAACCAAAACAATATGGCATCAAGCTTGCCTCTTAGCGAAATCCCGCTGATAAGGCTAGCAGGCAACAGAACAGAAACAACCAATGAAATGTATTTGTTGAAAGAATTAAAAAGTAAACATTCCCTGTTCTTACCTCCATTTTTAGCTCACCTGGCCCAAAAGGGCGCAGTGAGCTTATGGCATGGTGCGGTGTCCGTCGTCCGGCCGTCGTCCGGCGTCAACTTTTCACTTTAAAAAACTTCTTCTCAGTAACTAAAAGGCCTAGGGTGATGATATTTTGCCAGAAGCATGCTGGAATGAAGGGCTACCAAGTTTGTTCAAATAAATGACCCTCATCAATTTTCAAGGTCACAGGGGTCAAATATGTTAAAATCTTTAAGCAACTTCTTCTGAATAACCGAGAGGCCTAGGGTGATGATATTTAGCCAGTAACATGCTGGGGTGAAAGGCTACCAAGTTTGTTCATATAAATGACCTGAATCATATTCAAGGTCAATGGGGTCAAATATGTTGTAATCATTTAAACAACTCCTCCTGAATAACCAAGAGGCCTAGGGTGATGACATTTGGCCATTAACATGCTTGGATGAAGGGTTACGAAGTTTGTTCAAATAAATTACCTTCATCTATTTTCAAGGTCACAGGGGTCAAATATGTTGAAAACCTTTAAACAACTTCTTCTGAATAACCAAGAGGCCTAGGATAATGATATTTGGCCAGTAACATGCTTGAATGAAGGGCTACAAAGTTTGTTCAAATGAATGACCTTCACCTATATTCAAGGTCACATGGGTCAAATATGTGAAAAACTTTAAACAACTTTTGAATAACCAAAATGCACAGGGTGATGATATTTGGCCAGTAGCATGCTGAGATGAAAGGCTACAAAGTTTGTTCAAATGAATGACCTTCACCCATATTCAAGGTCTCAGGGTTCAAATATATTAAAAACTTTAAACAACTTCTTCTGAATAACCAAAATGCCCAGGGTGATTATATTTGGCCAGTAGCATGATGTGGTAAAGGGCTACCAAGTTTGTTCAAATAAATGACCTTCATCAATTTTCAAGGTCACAGGGGTCAAATATGTTAAAATCTTTAAGCAACTTCTTCTGAATAACCGAGAGGCCTAGGGTGATGATATTTGGCCAGTAACATGCTGGGGTGAAAGGCTACCAAGTTTGTTCATATAAATGACCTGAATCATATTCAAGGTCAATGGGGTCAAATATGTTGTAATCATTTAAACAACTCCTCCTGAATAACCAAGAGGCCTAGGGTGATGACATTTGGCCATTAACATGCTTGGATGAAGGGTTACGAAGTTTGTTCAAATAAATTACCTTCATCTATTTTCAAGGTCACAGGGGTCAAATATGTTGAAAACCTTTAAACAACTTCTTCTGAATAACCAAGAGGCCTAGGATAATGATATTTGGCCAGTAACATGCTTGAATGAAGGGCTACAAAGTTTGTTCAAATGAATGACCTTCACCCATATTCAAGGTCACAGGGGTCAAATATGTTAAAAACTTTAAACAACTTCTTCTGAATAACCAAAATGCCCAGGGTGATGATATTTGGCCAGTAGCATGCTGAGATGAAGGGCTACAAAGTTTGTTCAAATGAATGACCTTCACCCATATTCAAGGTCACAGGGGTCAAATATGTTAAAAACTTTAAACAACTTCTTCTGAATAACCAAAATGCCCAGGGTGATGATATTTAGTCAGTAGCATACTAGGATCAAGGGCTACCAAGTTTGTTTAAATGTATGACCTTGAATCATATTCAAGGTCACAAGGAGCAAATATGTTCAAAATATTTAAACAACTTGTTCTGAATAACCAAAAGGCTCAGGATGTTGATATTTAGTCAGTAGCATGCTGGGATCAAGGACTACTATGTTTGTTAAAGTGAATGACTTTGACTTATATTCAAGGTCACAGGGGTCAAATTTGTTTAAAATCTTTAAACGACCTCTTCTGAATAACCATAGGTCCCAGGATGTTGATACTTTGCAAGTTGCATCCTGAGATGAAAGGCTATACAATTTGTTCAACATAATGACTTTGTTCGACTTTCAAAGTAACAGGGGTGAAATGTTTTAAAATCTTTTAACACGTTCTTTTGAATGACTTTAATCATAAATACTGATATTTTGCCTGTAGCTTTACATCACTTTTAAAGTTGCAAGTGTGAGATTTATACCAGGTGAGCGATGCAGGCCCATTTGGCCTCTTGTTTGTCACTTTGAATAATATTTCTGTTCATGTTAAAAACAAAATCAACTCTCTGTATAAATATATCAGGTGACCGTTAAGGCACATGGGCCTCTTGTTTTTAT
Source organism: Mizuhopecten yessoensis (assembly GCF_002113885.1). NCBI lineage: Eukaryota > Metazoa > Mollusca > Bivalvia > Pectinida > Pectinidae > Mizuhopecten > Mizuhopecten yessoensis. The sequence goes on along the minus strand of NW_018408792.1, from coordinate 24,121 downwards.
TAGCTCACCTGCCCGAAGGGCTTCCTGGGATGGAGCTTAACAAAGTTTGAGAATGAAATTAATTTGACCTACTTTCAAGGTCACAGGGGTCAAATATGTCAAACGACTTCTTCTGAAGAACTAGAATTTATAGCATCTTCATATTTGGCTGATGGTTTCCTGGGATGGAGCACAACAAAGTTTGAAAATGAAAATTACCTTGACCTACTTTCAAGGTCACAGGGCTCAAATGTGTCAAAAGCTTCAAACAACTTCTTCTGAAGAACTGAAAGGTATAGAATCTTTATATTTGGCTGGTGACTTCCTGGGATAGAGCCCAACAAAGTTTGAGAATGAAAATTAATTTGACCTAATTTCAAGGTCACATGGGTCAAATATGTCAAAAACTTTAAAAGACTTCTGAAGAACTAAAAGGTATAGAATCTTCATATTTGATTGATGGCTTCCTGGGTTTGAGCCCAACAAAGTTTAAGGATGAAAATTACCTTGACCTACTTTCATGGTCACAGGGGTCAAATGTGTCAAAAGCTTCAAATGACTTCCTCTGAAGAACTGAAAGGTATAGAATCTTTATATTTGATTGAAGGCTTCCTGGGATAGAGCCAGACAAAGTTTGGGGATAAAAATGACCTTGACCTTCTTTCAAGGTCACATGAGGCAGATATGTCAAACACTTCAAACGACTTCTTCTGAACAACTGGAAGTTATAGAACCTTAATATTTGGCTGGTTATTTCTTGGGGAAAGAGCCAAACAAAGTTTGAGAATGAAAATGACCTTGACTTGCTTTCAAGGTCACAGCATTCAAATATGTCAAACCGTTCAAACTACTTCTTCTGAAGAATTAAAGGCATAAAGTTTTAATATTTGGTTGGATGGAGCTCACCAAAGGTTGCGAATGAAAATGACCTCAACCTATTTTAGAGGTCACAGAGGTCAACAACATTTCAATGGATTTGTTCTTAAGAACTAAAAGGAATGGATTCATAAGATTTGGCTGGTAGCTTTATGGAATAGAGCTAACCAATTTGAGAAGGAAAATGACATTGACCTACTTACAAGGCCACAGGAAAAAATATTTAAGCAACTTCTGAAGAAGAATCAAAAAGCATAGAATCTTATAATAATATTTTGCTGGTAGTTTCAACAGATGGAGCCAACAAAGTTTGCGAGGGAAATACTTTTAGTGCAATATAATATTTAATGAGAATATTTTGCTATGACTGCTTAAATATTCAGGTGAGCGATACAGGCCATCTGGGCCTCTAGTTTTTAGGTCACCTTAGCTTTGCTCAAGTGACCTATTCTAATTGCTGTTTACATTTTCAACTTCTTCTCAAGAACCAGTGGATGGATTTTTTTCAAACTTGGTCAAAATCATCCTTGGTAGATGAGGCTACAAAATAGTAAAATTGGAATTCCTACCCCATCCCCTGGGGCCAGGGTGGTGCTCCAAAGGGAAAATTAACCAATATTTCAAAAATCTTCTTCTCCAAACTCAGAGGTACTACAGTCATTTTCTCTGCAAGGAAAGAAAGATCAGGGGCTTTCCTTAAATTGTAAATTTCAGGACCCACGAGCTAATTGTTCTCCCTATGGGAGGGGGTAAAGTTAAACGCTACTTGCCATGAACGACTGAGCAGATTTTGACCAAATTTGGTCAGAAGCATCCTTGGGGAAAGAGAAACAATTTTTTTGTATAAATGGTGGGTCTGGCCCCCCTGGGGGCTGAGGGGCAGGGCCCAATAAGGGAAACATCACAAATTATTCTTTAAAATCCTTTTTCTTCTGTAGGAATGAAAGGATTTCGTCCATATTTGGGGTGGAGCATCCTTGGGCCAAGGGGACTCAATTTTGTATATATGGTTGGACTGCCCACCTTTGGGGCTGAGGGGTGGGGCCCAATAGGGGAAATATAGCAAATTCTTTAAAATCCTTCTTCTGTAGGAATGAAAGGAATTGTGCCATATTTGGTCTGAAACATCTTTGGGGGAAGGGGAACCAATTTTGTATAAACCGTGGGTCTGGCCCCCCAGGGGCCTGAGAGGCAGAGGCCAATAGGGGAAACATATCAAATTCTTTAAAATCCTTCTTATTCTGTAGGAATAGAAGGATTTGGTCCATATTTGGTGTGGAGTATCCTTGGGTAAAGGGGAACCAATTTTGTATAAACAGTGGGTGTGGCTCCCCTGGTACCTGAGGGGCGGGGCCCAATAGGGGAAATAGAGATAAAACCTTTAAAATCCTTCTTCTATCACAGGGATTAAGTAATTTTATCCTTATTTAGTCTGGAGCATCCTTGGGCCAAGGGGTCTCAATTTTGTATAATTGGTGGGTATTACCCCCCCACCCCCTGAAATTTCATATGTACTTACAGCACCTACCATGGAGTGCTATGTCTTTACTTCATACCAATTATTTTAAACATATATTTAATTCATCTTTGGATATGTTGTGCAGAATAACAAATTAATAAGTTTTCTCGTGAAACATTTTTGTGTCAATTGTCAATTTCTGGTTTTTCGGTAAGGGCAAAGTTCTAATGCACTATATAAAAAACTTTAAAAAATCCTCCCAAGTTTCACAAGGTCTAGAGTCTTGATATTTGATATTAAGATGCTGAGATGTTTGGGCATCAGGCTTAAGAAAATATTTGACATTGATCAACTATCAAGGTCGCAATCAAGGTCACAAATGTCAAATGTTTAAACATTAAAATTATATTTTGAAAATTGTTCGATAGCCAGCTTGCACCATACAGAACCTGTGGGCCGCGCTCAGGGTGGGCTATTTAAATCGCCTGTGTCCGTGGTCCGTACGTAGTCCACAATACTTAGTCCATTAACCTGACCTAAACGCAAAAAAAATAACCAAAATCACGTCATGGAGAAGGTGCCAACTCGGGTATGAGTCCTTTGGGCCTCATGCTTTGGTTACTATGCATCATGGTTTTGGTGCTTTCCAGCAGCAAACTGGTTATATGTCTGCCTGTCGTAGGTCTTCAGAGTCTCATCTTGGCACTTCGGAGCCTAAGAGAGCTCATAAGAGGACTTTATCAGAGAGTTTCAAGAACTCTTCCTTGCCCTTAACAGTAGATACTTCAGTGTCTACTTCCAGGAGGGGTACTGAAATGACACAATTTTTGAAAGGCACAAATTTCTTTGTGATCGGTAGCTTAAGCAGAGCTGTTACAGATTTAGTACATTGTAAGCTCACCTGCCCGATGTCATGGTGAGGCGTCCGTCTGTCATCCGTCCGTCAACTATCCTTTAAACAACCTATTCTGAAGAAAGGACAGGCCTAGAGACATGATATTGGCTGAAAGCTTTGTTTGTAGGAGCCTAGAAAAGTTTGAGAATGAAAATGACCTTGACCTACTTTAAAGGACACAGAGGTCAAATATGTCAAACACTTCAAATGACTTCTGAAGATATGAAAGGTATAGAATTTTCATATTTGGCTGGTAGCTTCCTGTGATAGAGCTCGACAAAATTTGAGAATGAAAATGACTGACTTACTTTCAAGGTCACAGCGGTCAAATATGTAAAACGCTTCAAACGACTTCTGAAGAAGAACTGAGAGGTATAGAATCTTTATATTTGGCTGGTGGCTTCCTCGGATAGAGCCCTGCAAAGTTTGAGAATGAAAATGACCTTGACCTAAATTCAAGATCTCAGAGGTCAAACACTTCAAATGACTTCTTCTGATGAACTGAAAGGTATATAATCTTCATATTTGGCTGGTGGCTTCCTGGGATAGAGCCCGACAAAGTGTTAAAAAAAGAAAATGACAGGGGTCAAATATGTCAAAACATTAAACGACTTCTTCTGAATACTCTTAGAGCATAGTTTTATAATATTTAGCTGGTAGCTTCCTGGGATGGCGCCTGACAAAGTTTGAAAATAACCTAGATCTCAGGTCACAGGGGTTAAATATGTCAAACACTTCAAACAATGTCTGAAAAGGAACCAAAAAGCATAGAATCATATAATAATATTTGGCTGGTAGTTTCAACAGATGGAGCTGGCAAAGTTTGGGAGTGAAATATTTGTAGTACAGGATAATATTTAATAAGAATATTTTGCTATTACTACGAAATATTCAGGTGGGCGATACAGGCCATCTGGGCCTCTTGTTTGAGTTCTGCAGGTTAATTAACATGTGTACTAATGAACTTTTTGGACTTTTCTCAAAACCAAGATTGCCAATAGACTGCAGTCTTGAATTTTTCTCTTGAATTCAAACGTATAAAAAGATAAATAAAGTTGAAACCTGGTTCTGCCCCACCCAAATGGCATTAATCATCCTCAAAGATAAAGAATGTCTGTGTCTTTAAGGACTTTCAATACTTTGATTATTCTTTATGTTTGACAGATGAACAGATTGGCGAGGTTGTACGAAGGCTTGACAAGAGGGACCTTATATACACTGCCTTGTACACAGCAAAGAGAGCTGCGCAGGTAACATATGGCTTAGCTTCCCTTTATAACAGATAGATACACAGTGGTCTGACTATAATATATCAATTATCTTGCTTCACCTATAACCATGCAAGTGCTAGCTAGGCATAAAGAGACAAATACACACGTGTGCTTCCAGGATTTGCCCTGTGATCTGGTTATAATTCTTGCTTCCAATGTTTTGTGTAATTGTGAAATTAGTCTAAGTTGTTGGTAGACAGTGTGGTATTGTACATGTTTACTTATCACTGTAAGGCCTGGATATTGCGCTATTTCTGTCTAAGCTATTTTTAGGTCACCTGAGACAAAGTCTCAAGTGACCTATTGGGATCTCCTTTTGTCCCTCGTCGTCCGTCGTGCGTCCGTAAACAATTTACATTTTCGACTTCTTCTCCAAAACCCCTGAACCAATTTCAATGAAATTTTGCAGAAACCTTCCATGGCCAAAGGTCAACAGAAAGAGTTGCCGGTTTGGTCCCCGGCCCCCAGGGGCCTGAGGAACGGGGCCAAAAAGGGTCAAATTGACTAAAATTTCAAAAATCTTCTTCTCACGACCCATATATGGTAGAATCACATATTCTTCATAGATGGAAGGGTCTTAAGGTGCTTTACCAAAATTGTGAATTTCTTGCCCCTGTGGTCTCACGTTTCCCCCTGGGGAGGGGGCAAAATTTATTATGGTTTATAATGGCAAATGATACTTTGAATATTACATGTTGATAACTTGATTGGAATTATAACCCTCAGTTGATAGTTTGATACTTTGTAAATTTTGAGCCATCCCTACCCCCAAGGGCTGTAGGGTGGGGCCCAAAGGAGTCAGTGTGCTAAAATTTCTTCATTTTCCTTGTTTAGAATCAGAGGTGCTAGTTTCAAATACTTTCTAGTCTTAAATCTGTATGCTAGATATTGAATAAGGTGGTTTTATTGTTTTTTGTCACTGAATAATATTTCTGTTGGTGTTAAAAACAAAATCATATCTCTGTATAAATATATCAGGTGACCGTTAAGGCCCATGGGCCTCTTGTTATAACTTGGTTTCCCAAAAGATGAAACTGAACACACTGGATGTTGGTTTCAGGTCATGCTCCCAATTTTCAGGTTATCATTTGACTAAATAGCCCCTTTAAGGACCTGGGTGATGATATTTGGTGGGTAGCATGGTGGCAGGAAGGGCTTCCGAGTTGTTTAAATGTATGACCTTGACTCATATTCCCAGTCACAGGGGTCAGAAATGTTAGTCTATTATGTTTGTTCCAATGAGTCAAATGTGTTTAAATCTAATAACAGTTTCTTTTGAATGACATAGATACTGATATAGTCTGTAGCTTTATTTAGTCATGTTTAAGGTAATAAGTGTGAGATTAATACAAGATGAGCAATGGAATTACATTGTTCATAAGGAGTTTCAAGCTATGTTTTCATGAAGAATTTTGTAACATGTTTATGAAAAGAAGCCTTAATTTCCTAAATTATCCAATATAATTCTAAGGAATTCCTGTTCTGAATTAATATTCACAAGATCTTAATCCATGAAGTTCTCTCTTTAGAAACTAATGAAAATGTAAATCTGAAAACGTAAGTCATTTACAGTACCATAACTTAATAACCCAAAGTTCAATAAAAAATTGTGTATTTTATTGCAGGTGGAAAAGGAAGTCAAAGGTGTGAAGCGTCGCTTGTTGGCAGCTGAGTCATTCAATGAAGTGAACAATGGAACCTTCCTGAACATCACCTGTATGTTCTTCTATGTCCGCACCATCACTACCTATGTGGACAAAGGTGGCAAAAACACCACCATACAGCTCAATGACACTTCTAAGTTTGTTGATGATGGATCTATGTGTGACAATTCAACAGCCATGTAAGTTGTTCTCAGAAAGGATTCTAAAGTTGAAATATATTGCCCTTGTGAAACAAGATTAATCTGACCTTTCACGAAATATATAAAAAGAAGATCTCAATAACCAAAAGGCCCAGGGTGATAATATTTTGCCAATAGCATGTTAGGATAAAGGGCTACCAAATTTTATCAAATTTATGATTTTGACCCCCGTTTCAAGGTTGCAGGGGTCAAATATGTTAAAATATTTTAAACGACTTCTTCTCATTACCCAAAAGGCCAAGAAAAATGATATACCGAAAAAAAAATTGCCCTATTCCACCCTCCATATTAAGGGTGAATTTATCATTAAAGCAAACATAAATTAACAGCATAATAAACATAGTAATTAAATATGAAGGGCGAAATGAACACTAAACTGATTTAATGGGCAAAGGGCGAAAGTTTGAATGGGCAAAAATTTCCCAGTATACAGTATGCCCAGTAGAACACTGGTAGGAAGGGCTACAAAAAGGTCCATTATCGTGAAATTTCTATTTGCTTTATTTAGCCCGTTATCAAATCGCCTGTTGCCCATTGTGTGGGGTCCCTCCTTAAGCAATTCTTGTTATCACTATTTCTCAGAAAGTACTAGAGAGAATTTTCTCAAATTTCACATGTAGGTTCCCCTTGGGCTTAATTACCATCTGCTAATGGCAAGTCAAATACCCAGGTCAAATTCAAGAAGGACAACAAAACTCACCTCTTCACGTCTACAAACTAGACTCTTTGCACAGACGTCATGTACATACCAGCCTTTATTTATTCATTTATGTTCACATTGCGATGATTATTTTCTTGCTTAATGTATGATGGTGATTGTAAGCCATTTTGTTTCACAATTATAACAAATATCATTATCCATATGTTGAAAAGCGCTTTGAATTAATAATTGTTGTATATTATTATTAGTATTATGAGCTCATCTGCCCGAAGGGCAATTGAGCTTATGTCGTGGCGCTCCGGCTGGCGTCAATATTTTACTTTAAACCAGTTCTTCTCAAAAAACCAAAAGGCCTAGGGTGGTGTTATTTGGCCAGAAGCAAACTGGGATAAAGGGCTACCAAGTTTGTTCAAATGAATGACCTTGACCCACTTTCAAGGTCACAGGGGTCAAATGTGTTGAAATCTTCAAACGACTTCTTCTCAATAACCAAAAGGCTCAGAGTACTGATATTGGGCCTGTAGCATGCTGGGATGAAGGGCTATTAAGTTTGTTCAAACGAATGACCTTTACGAACTTTCAAGGTCACAGGGGTCAAATGTCTTAAAATCTTCAAATTACTACTTCTCAATAAACAATAGACCCAGTGTACTGAAATAGGGCCTGTGGCATACTGGGATGAAGGGCTACCAAGTTTGTTCAAATGAATGACCTTGACCCACTTTCAAGGTCACAGGGGTCAAATGTCTTAAAATCTTCAAACTACTACTTCTCAATAAACAAAAGACCCAGGGTACTGAAATTGGGCCTGTTGCATACTGGGATGAAGGGCTACCAAATTTGTTCAAATGAATGACCTTGACCCACTTTCAAGGTCACAGGGGTCAAACATGTTAAAATCTTCAAAAGACTTCTCAATGACCTAAACGCCCAGGGTACTGATATTGGGCCTGTAGCATGCAGGAATAAAGGACTACCAAGTTTGTCCAAATGAAAAAACCTTTTAACAACTTCTTCTGAATAGAATAACCAAGAGGTATAAGGTGATGATATTTTGGCAGTAACATGCTCGGATGAAGGGCTACTGAGTTTGTTCAAATGAATCACCTTGACTGATATTCAAGGTCACAAGGGTTATAAACCTTTAAAAGAACTTCTTTTGAATAACCAAGAGGCCTAGGGTGATGATATTTGGCTAGTAGTAGCATGCTAGGATGAAATGCTACAAAGTTTGTTCAAATGAATGACCTTGACATATATTCAAGGTCACAGGGGTCAAATATGTTAAAAACCTTTAGACGAATTTTTCTTAATAATCAAAAGGCCAAGGGTGATGATATTTGGCCATTAACATGCTGGGATGAAGGATTACTAAGTGAATGACCTTCGCCCATTAGCAAGATCACAGTGGTCAATATATGTTTAAATCTTTAAATGATTTGTTCTGTATAACCTAAAGGTCCAGGATAATGATATTTTGCCAGAATCATGCTGGGTTGGAAGACTATCTCTGTTCAACCTAATATCCTTTTTCGACATTCAAGGTCACAGGCATCATATGTTTAAATCTTTTAACAGTTTCTTATGAATCAAACACTAATATTCTGCCTGTAGCTGTATTTTAGTCCACTTTTAAGATTACAAGTGTGAGATTAATACCAGGTGAGTGATGCAGGTTCATTGGGCCTCTTGTTCAGTTTCTCAGTTCCATAGCATAAATTCTAAATAGCACGGTATTGGTTAAATTTCTAGGTGAGCGATACAGGCTTTCTGTGCATCTTGTTTGTAGAGATATTATACTATGCTAGGAATACAAATTTGACCATGGACATCTTTAAAGGTTAAAAATTAGGAATAAATTATATGAGTGATTCTTGTTAATAAAGTATCATAAGTGTTGTAACCTCTATTATTTATGGAGTTATGCCCGTTGTTTAAAAAGATCACTGACTACTTACTGTATACTGAATTGATTTGAATGATACTTAGTACACAACACTCACATCAAGAAGATGTTATTTAAGTATATAAATTTGAGTTACCTTCCCTATTTATGGAGTAATACAGATGTCTCAATTATTTATACAGTTCTGTGGGAGTGTGGGTATTAAGTCTGCTAGTCTGGTGACAGTTCTAGTTTTGGGTTTGGTTTGTCAAAGGTTAATGTCAATGTGACTTAAATAGACTCAAACTTAAGATTGAGGTAACAATTTCAAACTATAAATGCAATAGTAAACCATTTCTTAAACTTAACCCCTTCCTAATGTAATTCATTCATGTTTCAGCTTTAAATGTTGCTCAGGTATTTTGTTCAGGGGAAGGGAGTGGGTATGCTGCCATTGGTGGCTCTCTTGTTTTATTATGTGATTGAGATGTATTTCTCATCTTCTTTAGGTTGAAGTTCACATATACTGATGACAGTGGCCTGAAACTGACAATGATGTAAGTATTTCAATCACATAATATATTTGTTTCATGCCTTTACAGTCAACAGTTCAATCTATTTCTTCAAAGTGTTGGGACCAACTGGATAAAATGTTTCCCGTAGATCATTGAAAGCAAATGCCATCTTAATACATTGTCTGCATCATAAGTTTCTTCTGAATCTGGCTATTGAACATTGCTGCCATCGAATCAGAGCTTGCCAAAAATCTGATTGATCATTGCCTATCAGTTTTGGAGTGAATAGTCAAAACTATTGACCCGGCAATATTTCAAATTTTAACTGTTGACTGTCATGCTATGTTTTCCTTGTAAACTATTTCAGAAGATAGTCAAAATTGTTTGCCTCAGCATATTAAGTTAATATTTACACCATAGTATGGTAACATCAAGTTCTACACCTGATTAGATTTGATGGCCATCAATCAAGGTTAATCTCAGTCCTACCATAGCAGTAATGAGCAGCTACCCACTTCTATGCCCTGTTTCTGATAATGGGATGTTAGGCTTTTCTAATTGCTCTTCATATGTGGTCTGTCTAACAATTCTTTTAATCACTATTTTTCAAGAAATACTTTACATATTTCTTTAAAATTTGATATTTAAGTTTCTCTTGGTCTGCAGATATGAATGTGACACTTTAAAACTTATCAAAGAACAAGAAGTCCTCAAGACAGCTATCTTGATTTTTGACATTAAAAGTTGGTTATCACTATTTCTCAAGAAGCATTGGCTGGATCTATCAAATTTCATATGAAGATTTTCTTAGATCCTAACTTCTGCATGTTTCATTTTAAGGCTGATCAGAATAATAAACTGGCCAACAGGTCTGCCATCTTGGATTTCAACAGTTCCAGTATGTTATCACTCATTCTCACATTTCATCTGTTGATATTTAGCTCACCTGCCCTTCAGGCCTAGAGTCATGATATTTGGCTGAAAGCTCGGTCGGTAGGAGCTCGCCAAAGTTTGAGAACGAAAATGACCTTTGACCTTTACTTTTAAAAATGTTTGTCCAGGGCATACCTTCTATACTATTTCACCTGGAGTAACAAAATTTGTATACTATTTCACCTGGAGTAACAAAATTTGGTTTACAAAAACACCTTCGGATGGTGAGTGCAAGAATTAGGTCACTATGACCTCACTGTGACCTATTCTTTGAATAGAAGGTACATCCTGACATAAGTGTACTGTTTGCAGGGCACAAATATGTTGTGGCCCCTCTGGGGATCGAGGGGCAGGGCCCTACTATACAAGTGAAGGGATTTTAACCAAATGCAGTCTGAAGCATGCTTAGAGACAAAAGAATCTATTTTGTATAAACTGAGGTGTGTGGACACCATAGTATGGTAACATCAAGTTCTACACCCCCCGGGGAAACCAATTGTGGTCATAACATGGAAACTCATTTTCTTGGTGTCTTTCCCACCAAAACAGATTTATATGTAGTTCTTCTTGCAACTTCTTGTACTCCTTTGATAAACATGTATGATACTCAGCATGTTTTAAAATAAAATACCAGGTGAGCTATCAAGGCCCCTGGGCCTCTTGTTTTATCATGTCAGCTAACCACTCTTTGAATGATGCAGATCTTATTTCAATGTAAGAAAGTATATAACACTATATGGCATTCAACGGGCGTATATTGTTCTGCCCCGCGGTAAACATGTTTTACCTGCCTGCATGTCCTGTAGTAATTTTTGGCACACACTGCTTGATGGATTAAGTATTTATTTAATATATAGTAATTCTTTTACTGATTTTTTTTTTTTAAATCTTGGACCAGTAAGTTTTTCTTTGGGCAGGTGCATTTTAAGATCCACTGGCCCAATGGATTTAAAAAAAAGGTTCTTGCCCTGGTTTGTTAGCTCACCTGCCCGGGGCAAGTTAGCTTATGTCATGGTGTGGCGTCTGTCGTCCGCCTGTCTTCGTCCGTCAACTTTTTCTTTAAACTACTTTTTCTGAAGAACGGACAGTCCTAGATTCATGATATTTAGATATAAGCTTCGTTGGTAAAAACCCAACAAAGTTTGAGAACGAAAATTACCTTGACTTACTTTCAAGGTCACAGTGATCATATTTGTCAAACACTTCAAATGACATCTTCTGAAAAATTGAAAGGTAAAAATAACTGAGGGGTATAAGGGGACTGCAAATTCAACCTTATAGGTTTCGTTGCCATAGCAACCACATGGAGGCTTCTGATTGGTCGAAATTTAGATATTGTTTGATTTCAATGAAAATTGGAATATAGGGGTATTAGGGGATTGCAAATTCAATAACATACATTTCGTTGCCATACCAATACACAGAGGCTTCTGATTGGTCGCAATTTAGAAATTGCTCAATTTCATTCAAATTTAGTATGTACATTGTAGGTGAAGTACTATGGCAATGCGATCCTTTTCTGATGCATATTTGCGACTATGGGGGCAGTTTGGGGACATCTGTAATGGTCTCCCATTACAATCAGTACTTGTTCATTTTGAAGCTAAGCAGATAAACAAAATAGCAGCTAGGCGCCCATCTTGGATTCCCCCAGTTTAAGTTTGTTATTACTTTTCCCCCAAGAATTTCTTAACAGATATTTTTAGGTCACCTGTTAGTGAGCCAAAACCTCAATTGACCTATTGTTATCACCTTTTGTCCATCATCTGTAAATTTTTCACAATTTTGACTTCTCCTGAAGAACTGGTGAATGGATTTTTTTTTAAACTGTCAGAATTATCCTTGATGGAAGAGGGTATCAAACACGTTTGGGTATATTATTCAAACTTGGTGGGAATAATTGTTATCAGATGGCAATTAAAGAGTATGAGATAATAATATCACTCCATAGTTTTCAAGCGTTCACTACACTTTTATTTTATTGAACCAAAACAATGTATTGGTATTTTAACAGGTTTGACATATCAGACAAGAACACTTCTGAGTGGAAGGTAGAATCACTCAAAGTGAAAGTGGATGGAACTGTGAACAATGTGGACTATTCAGGTGAAGCAAACATGAACACAAATAAGATGAATGTGTGGGCTCCAAAAGATTTCTCCTACCACTGTTCCCATCTACCTGTCATCAATGCTACCGCAGACAACACTACCACAGTCAACATCAGCCTCATCTTTGATGGCCTCCAGGTACAGATCCAATCTTGTATAACCTGAAATATTTGTCAATATTATGTCTCCCCATCAAATGAATGGAAACATCTATTGTTAGCTCACCTGGCCCGAAGGTACTGATATTGTGCCTGTAACATTCTGGGATAAAGGACTGCCAAGTTTGTTCAAATGAATGACCTTGACCCACTATCAAGGTCACAGGGGTCAAATATGTAAAAATCCTCAAACGACTTCTCAAAAACCAAAAGGCCCAGGGTACTGATATTGGGCCTGTAGCATGCTGGGATGAAGGGCTAACAAGTTTGTTCAAATGAATGACCTTAACCCAATTAAAAGGTTGCACAGGTCAAATGTCGTAAAATCTTCAAACAACTTCTTCTCAATAACAAAAGGCCAAGGGTACTGAAATTGGGCCCGTAGCATGCTGGGATGAAGGGCTACCAAGTTTGTTCAAATGAATGACTTTGACTAACTTTCAACCTAGTGTCCTTGTTCGACATTCGAGGTCACAAGCGTCATTTGTTTAAATCTTTTAATAGGTTCTTATTAATCAAACACTGATATTCTGCCTGTAGCTGTTATTTAGTCCACTATTAAGATTACAAGTGTGAGATTAATACCAGGCGAGGGATGCAGGCCCATTGGGCCTCTTGTTACATTTTCAACTTCTCCAGAACCAGTTGATGGAATTTTTTCAAACTTGGTCAGAATCATCCTTGGTAGATGAGGCTACAAAATTGTAAAATTGGGATTCCTACCCCAACCCCTGGGGCCAGGGTGGGGCCCCAAAGGGAAAATTAACCAATATTTCAAAAATCTTCTTCTCCAGACTCCGAGGTACTACAGTCATTTTCTCAGCATGGATGGAAAGATCATCAGGGGCTCTATGTAAATTGTAAATATCAGGACCCCCGAGCTATCCGTTCTCCCTTGGGGAGGGGGTAAATTGACTATAGTTTATATAGGGAAACAACACTTTTGGGTATATCTTGACAATTTTCTATAGGAAATTATTCTTACTTGGTCAGAATCATCTTTGGTGGATGAGGGTATTACATTGTAAAATTGGAATTCTTGCCCCATCCCCAGGGGCTATGGCGGGGCCCCAAAGGGAACATTTACCAATATATTAAAATTCTTATCTTTTGATGACATGACAAGTATTGTATTTCACTTAGTTTACATGCTGATTTCACCATCACATCTAAACAATTAAAAAAAAGCTACCAGTACCTATGATATAAGGCCGCTAAGGCCCTTGGGCCTCTTGTTTTGTATAACCAAAAGGTCGAGGGTGATGATATTTGGCCAGAAGGATGTTGGCATGAATGACTACGAAGTTAGTTCAAATGAATAACCTTTGCCCATAATCAAGGTCACAGGGGTCAAATATGTTGAAATCTTTAAACGACTTCTTCTGAATAACTAAAGCATACAGGGTGATTGCTTGTTAATGTGAATGACCTTGACATACTTTCATGGTCACATCTGATCCATATTGCTTCAATCTTTAAAAGTCATCTTCTTAATAAACAAAAGGTATAAGGTGATGATATTTGGCAAGTTGCATTCTGGGAGGAAGGGCTATGAAGTTTGTTCAACTAAATGTCTGTGTTTTGTCTTTCAAGGTCACAGGGGTCAAATGTGTTTTAATCGTTTACCAGGTTCTTCTGAAATTACTTGAAGTCAAGAAACTGATATTTTGGAAGTCAAGACACTGATATTTTGCCTGTAGCTTCACTTTTAAGGTTACAATTGTAAGATAAATACCAGGTGAGCAATGCAGGCCAATTGGGGCTCTTGTATCCTAATTTAGTCTTATTAAGTCGGAGGAGGGCGGAGGGGACTGATTTTGTATAAACGGTTGGTTTGGCCCCCCTTGGGGCAAAGGGATGGGCCAATTCGGGGGAAATAGAGGTAATACCTTTAAAATCCTTTTCCTAACTAAAGGATTAAGGGATTTTATCCTCATTTGATCTGGAGCATCCTTTGGCCAAGGGATTTTCATTTTTAGCTCACATGGTCCAAAGGACTATAGTGAGTCATCTTTTCCTTTCTCCTCCTAAATGCAAAGAGGATTTCAACCAAATTTGAACTGAAGCATCAGTAGGGACGGGCAATCATAACTTAAATAAATGAGGTTGGTTCGACCCCCTGAGGCCAGGGGGGCAGGGCTCCGAAAGGGAACTTAGCTAATTTTGCTTTAAAAGGTATCTCCTCCTTAACGCCAGAGAGGATTTCAACCAAATTTAGTCTGAAGCATCAGTAGGAAAGGACAATAGTTTTTTCAAATAAATGAGGTTCATTCAAACCCTGAGGCCAGGGGGGCAGGGCCCTGAAGTGGAACTTTGCTAAATTTGCTTTAAAACGCATCTCCTAAACGCCAGAGATGATTTCAACCAAATTCAGTCGGAAGTATCAGAGGGCAATCATTTCTTAAATAAATGAGGTTGGTTCAACCCCTGAGCCCAAGGGGCCCGGCGGGGTACTGAAGGGGAACTTAGTTAAATTGGCTTTAAAACGCATCTCCTGGTAAACGTCAAGAGAGGATTTCAACCAAATTTAGTCTGAAGCATCAGTAACGGAGTGCAATCATTTCTTAAATAAATGAGGTTGGTTTGACACTTGAGGCTAGGGGGGGCGGACCCTTGAACGGAAACTTAGCTAAATTTGCTTTAAAACGCATCTTCTCCTCAACCCCAGAGACGATTTTACCAAATTTGCTCTGAAACTTCATTAGGGGAGGGCAATCATTTCCTAAATAAATAAGGCTGGTATGACCTGGGCTAGGAAGGCGGGGCCCCAAAGAGATTTTTTTTTTCTGAAGCATCAGTAGGGAAGGGCAATCATTTCTTAAATAAATGAGGTTGGTTCAACCCCTGAGCCTAGGGGGGCGGGGCCCTGAAGGGGAAGTTGCTAAAATTTTGCTTTAAAACTCATCTCCTCCTAAAAACCAGTGACGATTTTAACCAAATTTGCTTCAGTTGTAATGACTTATATATAAAACCAGGTAAGCGATACAGGTCCAATTGATCACTTGTTTATAAACGGTAGGTGTGGCCCCCTTGCGGGCAGAGGGGCATGACCCAATAGGGGAAATAGAGGTAACACCTCTTCTACTACCGTAGGGATCAAGGGATTTTATCCTAATTTTGTCTGGAGCATCCTTGGATCAAGGGGACTCAATTTTGTATAAACAGTGAGTGTGGCCCCCCATTTGGGCTGAGGGGCGGGCCAAATAGGGAAAATAAAGGTAAAACCTTTAAAATTCTTATTCTTCCGTAGGGATTAAGGGACTTTATCCTAATTTTGTTTGGAGCATTCTTGAGCCAAGGGGACTCAATTTTGCTAACATTTCCAGGTGAGCGATACATGCCCTCTGGGTCTCTTGTTTGTAACTCAGGTTGTAAGGCAGGTTTCATTTTTAGGTCACCTGAGACAAAGTCTCAAGTGACCTATTGCTATCGCCTTTTGTCCGTCGTCGTCCGTCGTCCGTCGTGCGTCCGTAAACAATTTACATTTTCGACTTCTTCTCCAAAACCCCTGCACCAATTTCAATGAAATTTTGCAGGGACCTTCCATGGACAAAGGTCAACAAAAGTAGTTGCCGGTTTAGTCCTAAGCCCCCAGGGGCCTGAGGGGCGGGGCCAAAAAGGGTCAAATTGACTAAAATTTCAAAAATCTTCTTCTCCAAAACCTCTGAACCAATTTCAATAAAATTTTGCAGGGACCTTCCATGGACAAAGGTCAACAAAAATAGTTGCCGGTTTAGTCCTAAGCCCCCAGGGGCCTGAGGGGCGGGGCCAAAAAGGGTCAAATTGACTAAAATTTCAAAAATCTTCTTCTC
>NW_018408792.1:2723-6410 GCF_002113885.1 Mizuhopecten yessoensis | reverse complement strand
ACATGTTAATAACTTGATTGGAATTATAACCTTGAGTTGACAGTTTGATACTTTGAAAATTTTGAGCCAGCCCTACCCCCAAGGGCTGTAGGGTGGGGCTCAAAGGAGTCAGTGTGCTAAAATTTCTTCATTTTTCTTGTTTAGAATCAGAGGTACTAGTTTCAAATACTTTTTAGTCTTAATTCTGTATGCTAGATATTGAATAAGGTGGTTTTATTGTTTTTTGTCACTTTGAATAATATTTCTGTTCATGTTAAAAACAAAATCAACTCTCTGTATAAATATATCAGGTGACCGTTAAGGCCCATGGGCCTCTTGTTAGCTCACCTGGTCCGAACCTTTAAAATCCTTCTTCTTGCGTAGAGATAAAGGGATTTTATCCTAATTTAGTCTGAAGCATCCTTGGGCTTAGGGGACTCAATTTGTATAAACAGTGGGTGTGGCCCCACTGGGGGCAGAGGAGCGGGGACCAATATGGGAAATAGAGGTAAACCTTTAAAATCTTTATTCTACCATAGGGATTAAGCGATTCCATCCCAATTACTTTTTCCAAAATCTGTTAACATGGCAACTCAATGGAGGCCCCTGATTAGTTGAAAGTCATATAGTGTTGTCCCAATTGGGTTAGAACATAGATCTTGTATGGTTTTGAGGAAATTTCATATAAATATGTACTTATGCATTCAGTTGTAATGACTGATATATAAAATCAGGTGAACGATACAGGTCCAATTGACCTCTTGTTTATAAACGGCAGGTGTGCCCCCCCCCCCCTGCGGGCAGAGGGGTGTGGCCCAATAGGGGAAATAGAGGTAACACCTCTTCTACTACCGTAGGGATTAAGGGATTTTATCCTAATTTTGTCTGGAGCATCTCCTTGGGTTTAGGGGACTCAATTTGTATAAACAGTGGGTGTCGCCCCACTGGGGGCAGAAGAGCGGGGCCCAATATGGGAAATAGAGGTAAACCTTTAAAATCCTTATTCTACCATAGGGATTAAAGAATGCCATCCCAATTTGGGCCAAGGGCACTCAATTTTGTTTAAACAGTGGGTGTGGCCCCAAGGGCAGAAGGGCGGGGCCCAATAGGGCAAATAAAGGTAAACCCTTTTAAATCCTTCCTCTACCATAGGGATTATTGGATTTTATCCTGATTTTTAGCTCACCTGGTTGGAAGGACAATGGTGAGCTTACGCTATACCGCAGCGTCCGTAGTGTCCTTCCGTCAACTTTTCCTTCAAAATGCTACTAAAGTCCTGAACGGCCAAGTAGATTTTGACTAAATTTGGTCTAGAGCATCCTTAGGCCAAGGGGACACAATTTTGTATAAACGGTGGGTGTGGCCCCCCTGTGGGCAGAGGGGCAGGGCCCAATAGGGGAAATCGAGGTAAAACCTTTAAAATTCTGCTACCTATGATTAAGGGATTTTATCCTTATTTAGTCTGGAGCATCTTTTGGCCAAGGAGACACAATTTTGTATAAATGGTGGGTGTGGCCCCGCTGTGGGCAGAACGGAGGGGCCCAATAGGGGAAACATAGCAAATTCTTCAAATACCTTCTTCTGTAAGAATGGTAGGACTTTTTCTTAATTTGGTATGAAGCATCTTCAGGTGAAGGGGAACCAATTTTGTATAAACGGTGTGTCTAACCTCCCTGGAGGCAGAGAGTCGGGGCCCAATAGGGAAAATGGAGGTAAAACCTTTAAAATCCTCTTCTTCAATAGGGATTAAGGGAATTTATCCTAATTTAGTCTGGAGCATCCTTGGGCCAAGGGACTCAATTTTGTATAAGTAGTGAGTGTGGTCTCCCAGAGGGCAGAAGGGTGGGGCCCAATAGGAGAAATAGACTTAAATTCCTTCTTCGACCATCGTGATTAAGGGATTTTATCCTTATTTAGTCTGGAGCATCCTTGGGCCAAGGGGTCTCAATTTTGTATAAATGGTGGGTATGACCCCCCTAGGGGCATAGGGGTGGGGCTCTGTTTGAAGTTTGTTCTCGCTATACCTCAAGTACTGGATGGATCTTTCTGAAATTTCATATGTGCTTACAGCACCTACCATAGAGTGCTATATATTTACTTCATACCAATTTATTTACACATATTTAGGTGAGCGATACAGGGACTCTTGTTTCTCTATCAAGTTGTCTTGTATTGCCTGTTACTATGATGGTGTATTCATTAAAACAAGATGGCCACCAGGGCGCCATTTTGGATTCTTACATTTGAAGGTTGTTCTCGCTATATCTCCAGAAATACTTGATTGATCTTTTTGAAATTTCATATGTACATACAGTTTCTACCATGGAATGCTATATCTTTACTTCTTATTAAGTACTTAAAACATATCCAGGTGAGCGATACAGGCCCTCTGGGCCTCTTGTATTACTGTGAAATATGATGCTATAAATGATTTCTTTTTCTTCTCATCACAGTTGCAACCATTCAACATCATAAACAACCAGTTTTCTGATGGCTGGGACTGTGTACCTTTCTTCACAGAGGGGATCTGGATGGGTCTCCTGTCTGTCCTACTCCTCACGCTCATCCTTCTGTATGGCTTCAGCATGCTTGCCGACATCAAGACCATGGACAAGTTTGATGATGCCAAGGGCAAAACCATCACTGTAAATGCATCGGATTAACTGTGCTTGTGGAATTATGATAGCTTTCAAAATTTCTAAATACTAGGAGTAGCCAAACAATTAGAATAGTATCACTGTTGTTACCTCATATTTACTATATAGTACCACCTACACTCAAACTTCCATTAGTCAAACTTTAAATATTCAAATTTCTCAATATGTCGAACTTACGATAAAGGCCATATTTTTCCTTAAATAACACTACTTGTATTCTATTAATGAATCAAACTTTTAGAAGTCAAATTTCTTACAGTTTCAAAGTATAGTAATGGTTGATGGGTTATGAAAACCTTGAAAGTTACAGCTAATAAATCAACATGAAAAAAATACATGTACTTAAACAAGGGAGCAGGCTTCAGAAATTGTATTTATAATATAGAAATGTGAACAAACATGCTATTCTGATTGCTATAAATTCAATATTTATATATCTTAAGTAAAAGGATTTCTTAGCCAGTGTTGTGTCATTTATGAATCACTTTTGGTCTTATGTTCAGGATCTCAATGATGTTTGTTTGTTGTTCAAAATTGGTGAGTCGATTTCCTGATGTTTCAATTTTATTTTGGTGATCCTGTTAAGTTTTTAACTGTATATCTGAATTGTGGTAGTTTTAAAATATTTGTTAAAAAATGATATTTTCAAGTTAAAGAATATCAGGCACTTCTTGAAAACCTTTTGTATAGCAAATTTAAAAAAAAAAAAATACATTTGATATAGATTGATTAAATACCTTTGGCATCTTTGCTTTATTTGTTCTTCTTATTAGCCAATCATCACCTTTCATCCATGGTCCATCTATAAACAATTTTGGTTACCAGACTGATGCTTCTGGATTTTCTCCATCTGCCCTGCATCAACTTTTTAGGTCACCTGAGACAAAGTCTCAAGTGACCTATTGCGATCGCCTTTTGTCCGTCGTCGTCCGTCGTCCGTCGTCCGTCGTGCGTCCGTAAACAATTTACATTTTCGACTTCTTCTCCAAAACCCCTGAACCAATTTCAATGAAATTTTGCAGGGACCTTCCATGGACAAAGGTCAACAAAA
>NW_018408792.1:0-2271 GCF_002113885.1 Mizuhopecten yessoensis | reverse complement strand
ATTACATGTTAATAACTTGATTGGAATTATAACCTTGAATTGACAGTTTGATACTTTGAAAATTTTGAGCCAGCCCTACCCCCAAGGGCTGTAGGGTGGGGCTCAAAGGAGTCAGTGTGCTAAAATTTCTTCATTTTCCTTGTTAAGAATCAGAGGTGCTAGTTTCAAATCCTTTTTAGTCTGAAATCTGTATGCTAGATATTGAGTAAGGTGGTTTTATTGTTTTTTGTCACTTTGAATAATATTTCTGTTCATGTTAAAAACAAAATCAACTCTCTGTATAAATATATCAGGTGACCGTTAAGGCCCATGGGCCTCTTGTTTAGCTTCTCAGCTCGAAGGTCAAGTTAGCTTATGTCCTGGTGTGGCATCCGTCGTCCGTCAATCACCAACTTTTCCTGTGAAACGCTTCTTCTCCTGAACAGCTCAGTGGATTTTAACTTAATTTGGCCTGGAGCATTCTTGGCAAAGGGGGATCAATTTTGTGTACACTGAGGGTGTGGCCCCCTGGAGGCAAAGGGGCCGGGTCAAACAGGGGAAATTGAGAAAAGAAAAAATCTGTTTATTGTATCATTAGAGGTACTTTAACCAAATTTAGTCGAGAGCATCTTTTGGCAAAGGGGACTCAATTTTGTGTGGACCGAAGATGTGGTCCCCCTTGGCAGAGTGGCGGTGCCCAATAGGGGAACTTCAGCTTAAAATCTTTAAAATCCTTCTTCTTTAGTTTTATTGGAGAATTTTAACCAAATTTGGTCCAAAACATCCTTGTGCTTCTGGTTTGGTTTGTTTTTGTTTTACGTCCTATTAACAGCTTTGGTCATTTAAGGACGTGCCAGGTTTTTGTGGAAGAGGAAAGCCGGAGTTCCCAGAGAAAAACACTGACCAACGACCAGTACCTGGTGACTGCCCAACGTAGGCCTCGAACCTTCGACACAGTGGTGGAGGGCTAGTGGTAGCAGAATGTCAGACGCCGTAACGACTTGCCAACCTGGGCCCCATTTTTAGCTCACCTGGTCGAAGGACCATGGTGAGCTTGTGCCATACTGCAGCGTCCGTCGTCCATCCATCAACTTTTCCTTAAAACTCTACTAGTCCTGAACGGCCAAGTAGATTTTGACGAAATGGGTGTGGCCCCCATGGGAAATAGAGTTAATACCTTTAAAATCCTTCTTCTACCATAGGGAATATAGGATATATTCTTATTAAGGTTGCAGTGTACAGAAGCGTACGGTGGCCATGGGTGATATTTTTGTACAATGAATAACAATGTAATATTACATGTATCAAAGTGTTTTAAAAAAAATCAGCACTAAAATTGCCATATACATGATGAAGCTATGTGGGCTTCACATTTAAAAAAAAAAAAAAAAAAAAAAAAAAAAATCAAATTTGGTTTGAGACTACATTTTTGGCCATTTGCAAATCTGTGTCTACACAACAAAAGCTAGCTTTTCATGAGGTCTATTTTTGTACTCGGCACATGTGTAAATATTGTGAAAAATCCAGTAGAACGACCTATGCTAAAACGTGAGTATTTCTGTTGCCGAATAGGTGATATTTTTCTAAAAAAAATGTATTCAAAATGTAGTTTATAAATATATATATATATGTAGGTGTATTGTGCAGGATAAATCAACTATCAATGTTTCTTCCACAATACGCTGTGTTATTCCACTCTCAGATCATTGTATAAACACGCAGACTGTTAGATAAATATGAGTTATATACCACACGTGGTATATGACCTACACAAATTTTGATTGGTCGAGATGATGAACTTTGACCGGGACGACTTTTTCCACGCGCTTTTTGCCACAATCTGTTTTGTTTACGTCGTCTGCTGTCAACATTTGACAAATGTTGGTGACTTTGTGAGGTTATGCAGAAAAGGGGGTTATTAAGGCAATATTAAAAGAAGATGATACTTAAAGATTTTATCGATAGTTTCAGGCAAAATTGCTACAGACGCTCAATATCGTTTCGACGTCACACCGTCGCGTGTCCAGGTCGTGAAACCAAAACAAGATCTGTCGGTGTCGGAAAATATTTCGTCTCCCAACGTCCTGTTATCGCTATTTGGATGATCTGACTATAGCTAAACTGTCACTATAAACGTCAACCATAGAACCGTCACGAAGAAACGTAGGCCTATGGTTTGGACATTGACAGCGATAAGTTTGTCTTCGTCCCTTGGCGGGAGGCAGACTTTGTACGATATGCTTACGCGCATATACAGTACACTTCAGGTGATTTGGTACTGAAACCCCGCGC
>NW_018408791.1:171218-181339 GCF_002113885.1 Mizuhopecten yessoensis | reverse complement strand
TAATGTGTACTGGATAGTAAAACAATCTTACATGTGGAGTATTTGAGGGGGAAAGACTGTTTTCTTTCATCGTGTTAGTGTCGTTACTAAATGTCCTATATCAAATTAATGGAATATCTGCGTGATTCTGATAATTAAAAGTAACACAGGACACTATTCCTCCCTTTTTGCTTTAATGAAGAAATAACTAACACGTTGCTTTCCAAATGTGTCTTCCTGAGCTGAGTAGCCATCATCATCATCAACGCTGTTTCTGTTATTCCTCTCAAAGTAAACAACGTATGCATTTCTCTGCAATTAGAAATTACGAACAAAATTCATATTTCCTTGTCAATGATAATGAGAACTGCAAGAATTTTGAAAAGTGTCATATGCCAACAAATACATTATATCATTGTACTGATTGTTTTAATATATGACTGTATTTATATTAATTAATCCAACGTTACCTTCACAAATTCGGTGTCTATAAAAGAATCTTTCTTCCTCGAAACCAAAGTGTCATCAAACAGCATCGCTGTATGTCTATCGACGGTTAACGTGGTATCTGAAATACATTGAGGAATATTAACTATATCATAAATCCAAACTAGAGCAGACATTATGTTTTGGTTTTATTTTAAGACTCTTTTGAAACAATTATTACGCATATATATGGGGAATTTTGAGACGTCTTGCGTGACCTATTATTTGCAGAAAACATCTTCAACCTTTGTGTAAGGTTTTATAAGCCATTGGGGAAGTACATGCACAGTTATAGACGTCATGTCTTTTGTAAAATCGAGATGTAAAAAATATAAACGTATGTATATTTGTGTGTGTATGGTAGCCTTAGGTCCATAAAAAAGTATATCCAAGACTAAGACCACTTTGTGAATATTTTTTAATGAAATAAAAGCATCAGTAGGGGACTTCTGCATTCAAATTTATAACGTGAAAACGACAATTTATAACGCTTTAGATAAATGTAAGGATTTGCATGCAATATCCTTCATAGAGTGGTTGTAAATATCGTTATCCCATCAGGTAACTGAAACTATCAAACTGTTATAGACTTACAATGACCACTTGTGACCAACGTTCCGTGATGTATCTGTAGATAATGTCTAGCTAATTAATATACAATTACGTCATTGCAGATATTAGCAACTGGACATGAAGAATAAAGCTATACTATGAGCGTACAGGTAAAAAGTACCTTGTAAATCCCATTCCTTATTAAACAAACTATTTATAAATTACATTTTTATACATTTGATGTATAAAATGGTCTTTTTGTCACTAGCAGTAGGAAGTAAATTGTGTAATGAAGAAGATTTGTTAATAAGTTGACTTCACTAAATGGGTATTTTTTATCTAACCTTTCTTGACATGCAGTTAAAAGGTTTGGTGGTGGTTGAGGGTCGGCTATAATCATTTTAGAACTATATAAAATTAGTGTTTGATAATCGTTTGGCATATGTTTTTATTAAGATAGTAGCATAGGCATGTTAGATTTGAAAAACATTTTGAAGCATCATCCAAATTCACATACCTGTACTGATTTCAGAGAAAAATTACAAGAGAAACCAGGAATCGTCACTGATCTGAAAGACGAATGTTTAATATACAATTGATGTACAAAATGTTTTTTTACCTACAAGCAAATAAAATGCCACTTATAAGTTAATGAATTTCTTTACAATATCAATTGTATTTCAATACATATATTAAATTGTAGTCTGTCGTGCATATAACGGCTTTACCTGTTAATGTGAATTGCAACATTCAGTTTGTGCAGAGAGAAATCAAATCTAGATTATCAGTGCAGATGGGGCGACAACAACGACTGGCAACTCAACATGTGGGCGTGGTTCCATGCATCCTTCACAGAATCTGGTTTATAGTATAAAAGTGGCATTTTCATGTTTGTTATACAGAAAAATGGAAATGTTCATTATGTAACATGATGTCTAAATAGTGAACAGGACTTTACTGGAAAAAATACGTAAATTTTGGTGATATTTGTATATAACGCTTTAATGTAAGTTATTAGTATGCAGAACTAAACAGATACACGCAATGTGATTTACTGCATCCTGAAAAGAAACAGACAAAAATAATATTACTTTTAAGTTGAAACTATGATTCAGCATTCTAACTAATGTCCAAAGATGTTAGTAAGAAAACTTAACAAATGCGAAATAGTTTTAATTGCAATATTTATTAATAAATGTGAGCGACTCAGCCAGGAAAAAAGTTTGTCGATTTAACATATTTCATATTGATTTAATTAGAAAACATTGGACATTTAAAGGTATATCATTCATTATTGATACTTTTAATTCGTATAATGAACGAGTGTTATGCACTTACATTTCAACATCAGTAACAACCAATTGGATTACCATCGCTTTTGTCCCTAGCATTACCTAGAGGTCCTACAGTGACGCATAAGCTGTATGGTGCAAAATTCATTCGAGGCAAACTGTATGAATCATTATCTTTTTACATATTCAACTATCTTTGTGTGTGTTATGTTTATCCTTCGAGATACAAGGCTCTGTTTCTTCGTCACAAGGTCATAGGTAATAAGCGTCCTGCTATATATATATTTGTAAGAGGGTAATGATGGATATATAACCAACTTATTTAGACATTGACTGAGTGAGCCCAGTTTTAAAAAGCCTCATGAATTGGACTACTATAAAGAGTGTTTTGGTCACATTTTCTTTAGCACATATACCTACACTTCATTGTCCTCTGCCAGAACTTGTTCTTTAAAGTATTCATCGATGCAATCCTGTAAAGAGGGATTCTTTACGCTCGGCAACTCAACAGGCAATGTTGTGAGAAGTTGGTCGTCAAATGATCGAATCTGAAATACGATATATTGTTAGATAGTTACATTGCTGAATTGTTGCATTGTTAACCAATATGGCATGGTTATAGTACATGAGAAAATAAGCTGGTTCAGTTTAATGAAACTAGCAATTGGTCAGGCTACCTTGAGTATATAAAAGCAACTGAAAATCACATATGTGAAATATCATATTTTGGGGATATGCTAATTTCATTAATCAAAACATTGATAAGAATCGTATGCGGTGTGATATTTCAAACAGAATATGTGTAATTTTAACTTCAATGGAATTTAATTTGAAACAATATACAAATGCGTCATATTTGTGAATAGGATCAAAATTATCACAGCAGAGTCAATGCTTTGTTCGTGCCCGAAAATGCTTTACTTGATGTGTTAAAGTAGATTTATGATTTATATTTTTTCTGTTGCATGAAAATACTTGATTTGCTGGTATAGCATGAGTATTAAACAGTGTGTAATATCATAAGTTGTAATGAAATCGAACAAATACAATAAAGTGTTATATATGTGCATTGGCATTTGAAATGATTTCACGTCAAATATATTTTTTGTAATTCAATGTTCACAAAATAATATGATTTTTCCCTTTTAGAACAGTTGTATGCATTAGAGCACCAAATAAATAGGCAATATACCCGTCCACATCTTGCACAAGTTCGATCATAATGAAGACTCATTGGCTGGAACATCTGTTTGGCAGCAAATCGGTGCAGTAATGAATGAATCAACGGACATGGGTCTTGCTGGGCGCGTACGTTAATTTGTTGAAATTCATCCATAGTCTTCAAAGATTCCTAATGAAAGTAATAAGACAATATAAATTTGGATGGTAGATAGCATTAAGAAATGGGGCAGAGTAAATATATGTACTAAAGTATCTGAAACATTATTTTATGTCGAACCCGTTTATTAGCTATATCCGAAATAACTTTGTATTCAATTACATGCGATGTAACTGCGTAACCACACATAATTGAAAAATAGTATGCATAGAGTGCAATAATGCAAAGGGTGTAGTTTTCCTTTTTTTATTCGTGCAACTTTAAAATAATCAATATAGATACCTACAAGTTAAAACAATAGAAACAGGTTACAGAATATTATTTAAATTTTGGCAAAATACGGTTATTTATAAACATGTAGATCGAAAACAGAAAACACAAACAAATGTGAGAAACAAACAAATTATATCCCACTACTACATTATACATGTACTCACAAGTATGTCGTCTGCGGAATGTTTGAACGTCATGATGCCTGTCTTTTGGCGTAAAACGTTCAACATGTTTTGGACAGCATGTAACTCGTCCTCGCTAGTGTCTGTCATACAAAAAAAAATGTGCTTAATATTTTCTAAAAAGCAGAATGTACAATATTTTTCACATACAGATATTGATTCATTTAACCTTATATATGATATAACATATCGACACAATGCAATATTTACTATCTATGTATCTCGAAATAGTTCAGAATTGTATCTTAAATATCCATGCGTAACTGACCAAAAAAGTAACAATGAATTAAAAACGAAATTTCCCGATTGGCATGACTTACGCTTTAATGAGAAATTTCAGAACCAAAATCCATATCTTGCAGCATGTTTCACTGAGTTGATACGTACATTCATGTCTAATATCATTTATTGTATAAAAATCAAGTGAAAACGTGAAACAAATCGTTTAATGAAGCAATGTTCTGTATGCTTTATGAAAAATGAAGGCTATACATCTTTCATAATTATTTCTGAAAGGAGAAAACTTTTCGATGAAAACGCAACAAACACGAATAAAACGCATGCTTTTTACATGGTTTTAAGCGTAAATGTGGATATGGACAGTTATTGTTCGGCTAGTATTGAAAAAAACTTACCCGAATTCCTTCGTGTGAATTCGTCGAACTCTTTGAATGCTTGGAGGGTGGAATTCGACCAACACGTACTTCCTTTGTTGGTAAGACCATTCCTAGGGATGTCGTCAGTGTCGTCCACAATTTGCACTTGTGGTTGTTTTGTGTCCATTTGATCATGTTTCTTTTTATCTTTTCTCATTGTTTGTTTCTTAGCCTGTTTGGCTCTTTTCAGCTTTGGGGACGGAATGGTAGTGGGTCTGTTGAAGTATCTGCTTCGCTTTGTTCTTTTTTGCCGCTCCATTTCTCTTCTTTAAGTTCAATATCCGAATGGGGGTCCTGTTTTTTGTCTGGTTTTGATGTGCTGACGGATTGTCGAAATGCTCTCAACCTTCCTCGCAATCTTTTTATGATTGTTCTTAAGAACTCAGCTGTTCGCACCCTTCTTCTTCTCTGAAAGATATTCTCTTTTACCATCTTAAACCAGTTTTCCACTGTATTGTTTGTGTCCCTCGTTAAATCGCCCTCAAGAAGACATCCACTCCACAACGGAAATAGAGGCATATACTTAGTGAATGCTTCATGTGCTTCCGAAGAGAAATACGCATTTGTGCAGGGACCCGTATCAGCATCTTCGTCTTTGCACACAAATTTGTCAAAATATAATGTGAACGGCGAAATTTCTCTGATAGTGCTCCGTTTTCCTTTATCGTCAAGAGGAGGCATATCGTCCACTTCCTCACCAACCTGGTCACTTAGAGGCGAGTCCAGATCTGGTTTTTCAGGTAACAGTGCCACACGCCTGTTTACAGACTTCAATGCCATTTCACATTCGTCGTCGATGTGTCTAGTCAGAAGGATTTTTGAAATATCTTTGTATACTTCTCCAGCTTCTTGAAGCGTTTTCGAATTTTGCAGAAGTCCAAAACAGTAAAGCAAGAACCGTTTCATTTCTTTGGACAGAGAGGGATTGACGATTTTTGCGATCCTATTTGCAAATGTCTTAATCATGAGAGCAGCACATATATGGATAACTGTAAATTTGGGGAACGGTCTCTGCGTGTTCAGAAGTATCCAAATCCTCTGCAGATATTTTACAATGTTCTCCTGATTGTAAACGAAAAGGATTGCGTTAATGAATGGCCAGGAAAAGTCAATCTCAACGCGATTAGGCTCAATTGGCATTCCGGTGACCACATTAGATGAATGACGGAATTTATTTAGAAATGTGACCATCTTCACAGTTGTGTGATCATTAGTCACCATTTCCGCTACTGGCAGAGGTGGTTCTCCAGCTACTGGGTTTCTTATTACAGCCGCATAGTAAAAAGGCTTTTTGTCTTGCGAAAAGGTTTTTTTCACAACGGAACCTGTTGCATCTAAATACAACACGAAGTTGTTGCAAGATGATTGTTCTTGGATTATCTTAATTTGAGTTTCCGTGAAACATATGACGGCGAAAGGATCTAGACTGATATCATGCAAACATCCCTTGATTTTATCACTATCATAATCTGTCTCTTGTAGCAGCTCCTTTGTGAGCATGATGTCAATCAATTCATCCTTTGCCAACGATTCTTCCTTGGACTTCTCATAAACAGTTTGTTTAATGACATCCTTTGAGGCACATTCTGTCATATTCCCTGCGATGAACGTACTTTCGTCCATTTTACCTAGTTTGCCGTAAAAGGTGTTGCTTACACCGGTCCTCTTTGCTCGTTTTGCTACCTTTTTTCGTTTTTTGCCTATCAAATGCCGCTTATGGATTTTCTCCGTGCAATGCTTTGCCTTTCCATGTCGGATGACCCTGACAATTACTTTGTCACATGCCTCCGGTGGACATTGTGCTATGCTGAATGTATATTGGCAACAGTGGCGAAATTTACCCTTTGCCTTTCCGATAAAATAGCTGCAACTTCCCGACTTTCGCGAATCTTTATTTACGACCGTGTTGTAAGTGAATACCAACACACAAGCTGGGTTGATTTCTGCGAACTTTCTTGCGAAGGTTTCGGTCCATCCTACTCTTAATCTTCTGTCGCGAGCACTTGATTTCCTTGTCGGCTTCATTTTGATCCACTCTTATGTGTTAAAATAAGATTGGACTTTTTTGGACATTCAATCTTTATGATATTTTCTTCCTGTTCAGGACTTTTTTCTTTGTTGGCTTCCATACTTCCTTCGTCTTCATACTTCTGGAAATGGCAAAATGTTTCAGATAATGGAGTCCTGTCACCATCATATTTGCCCTGTATTCCGACTGGATTACTATCAGGAGAAGAAGTTTCAAAATCCGAGCTCATTTCCTCTGTAGATGGTGATACCAGTGGTATATTGATGTGCTCATTTAGTTCTTTCCTTGCGTGACAATCCTGAGAATAATAGTCCGATTCATTAGACGATGAATTATCATCACCACTCTGCGGTTCAACCGGCTGTCTTTCTAGAACTGAAACATCGTCCGTTTCAGTTTCATACAGTGTGTTAATTTCAGAACTGATTTCTTCTGTGAGCAAACTCTGTATAGCACTGATACTGTCTTCATTAGATGATCCGACACCATCACTGCCGTTTCTTTGTCCTTCCATCTCCACTGCATTAATAGGTAAGTCATCTGAAGATAGTCTTTCTGATTGTAATGGTGATTCAGAATCATTGTTATAAGTGCCTTTTGTGTTTCTTTGAAAATACGACGCATTCTTCAGTATTTTGGGAAGGTGTATTCGCTTGACTTAAATCTGGTCGGCCTTTTCCTTTCTCGTTTTGCCTTTTTGGACTTTCCTTGTCCTCGTCTCAATGAATAAAGAATGCCTTCCTTTAACCTGCAGAGTTTGCTGATGCGCTTTCTGTTGTTCAGAGTGCATTTTATGTCTAAGGCTTTACATATCGACACCCATACTGTACTTTGTGCTCGATGTGGAGCTGTCAATTCTTCAATAGTGAACTTATCGCAACGGCGATATACTTCATCGAAGGTTAGATTTCTTTTCTTCCGCATGCTGGGGGAATTTATCCGATAAATCTGTAAAATAGCAACGAATTGTAATGATATACTTTTTGCCATGAATGAAATAATACCTCTACTCTCCATGCAATAGCCTTTTTGCAAGTTCAAATAAAGCTTCCATTGCATCACAATTATTTGAATTTAACTGATTAAATGGAACTTCCGGCGGATGCTTCGTATCGGTCAATGCTAACCGCAGGTATATGAACATTGCTAATTTTATATTATGTACGATTAACCAGTGATATTCTATTTTTAGCGATACACATGTTAGGTCGATTCCGGAAACGCTGTCAAAGAAATTTAATTAACAGCTATCAAAAGGTATTCGATTACAGTTGCGTGACCGCATAACGCACTAAAAGTATTGTGACACAAGAAACAGGACACTACAGGTATTAGAAACAGACTCTTTTTCATACCGAAGAGCACCCGCGTCAGTAGTCGATTTGGATGATATCGATAACATTGCTAACACCGATGATGTTGATAGAGGTTTTTCGAAATACAAGTGATGGCGGCAAAAACTCGTCAATGTAAATCGTATTAACAAAAAGATCAAATCGATATGGTAAATGGTTATGTTTCCTACATGGCCTATTTCAACATAGTTTGATATTTAATATTCTATAACATATTTAGGGATTTCCATTTTGGATGGAAATTCCCTATGTTTTTGTTGTTTTTTCTTATTTTTATTCTTATTTTCAAAGATCTTCTGAACCCTTTATCAAGAACGAACACAGACATAAATTTCATAAAGTTCGTATTTCAGTTCGTGATAGAGGAAAACGAGCGCATGATACACGGACAAACGCATGATCATAATGTCAAAGTCTATAAAAAGAGTTTTTTCAACGTTTTTTGAACGACTATAACGCTGCACTGCATAAATGCTTAATGATTATTGTAGATGTTGGTCGGGGCTAACTTTTTTCAATAACATGTTATCAGAGAATACGTCAAGTTCAAGGTCTCTGTACGGGGTCAAATACAGGTAAAAATGAAAAACCACAAAAATTGTGTATTTTACATCAAATATATAGAAACATGTTATAATAAGGGTATTTTGAAAAGTTTCAAGATCATGGCATTAAAAATGAGAAAGATATGCCACTTTAAGAAATGTTCATTTTCCCGCCCAAATTCAAAATTTTCAAAACACATCTTCTCCTCGGTAATCCAGACACATACAGAGTTGATATTTAGCAAATCTAGAATGCAGGCCTGGCAAAAAAAAAGGTGTTAAAATCCTGACCTTCATTCAAGGTCACATGTGTCAAGTGGTCAAAAAACAAACATTACAACTTTTTTTGAAATAGTTCAATCTACACCATATTTTAAAGAGTACATCCTAATTAAGATATCTGTAAAGTTTCAAGGTCAAAGCGTCATAGCGCATGTGAGCACGGACTTAGATATCAATCTAATTCCGTGATGTGAGTAAACATGTGAAATCTATAATACATCGCTTAAAAGGACACATGAATGGTAAATATACTATCTACAAACTGTACGAAGGGGAATAACTCTAACAGAAAACTCAACCCAAGTGACCAGTTTGTCTACAATACACAGTCACTGTCCGTCCAGGGCTTACGTGTTGGCAGAGCTGTCAATCGCCATTGCCTGTGTGAACATCATCATCTGCACTGGGGTTTCAATGTGGGGTCTAAAGAACAGAGCTGTTAATCGCCATTGCCTAAAGACCATAACTGTGTGTACCGGGGTTAGTGTGGCGGGGTCTAAATAACAGAGCTATAATTCTCCACAACCTAGCATCCCAACAAAGGGACAATGGGAGAAAGCAGGGGCGGATCCAGGACTTGATGTGCCGGGGGGGTGGGGGTGGCAAAAACTTATATGTGATGGGGTGTATTTAAACAAAACAAAAACAAATAGTTCTATATCTAAGTCCGTGATCCTGATGACAATCTGTGTGCACAAAACTACATTTGGGCTGAATATCACTTTTTATTCCTTTTTTTTCAAACCCCCAAGCGGCGCTAAGCGCCGCCGGGGTTTGATCTGTAAACACTTTGTCCATTTCCGGTGCTTCCCCATGCGTGAAAGCCTTCTGGGAAATTAAGGCCGCATACTGTCTACAAAAATATGTTGGTAAACCCTACCGTATCGGTATTGATTGCAGTTTACTTGTAAAATATCATGAATTCTCTATTTAATAAAAACATATATTTAATGCAGTGAAGATAAACGAAACATTATATCTTCACAAGTAAAAACTTCACTCTGTAAGTATTGTCCAATCTGAACGGTACATTATATTTCTGCGTAGATTTTCAGTTTCAAGTTTAGATGAAGTGACGGCAGTATAAGTGGTTGAGCTGTTTACCTTTGCAGCATACATTGTTGTTTTTACATAACTACACAATTAATATC
>NW_018408791.1:89637-170037 GCF_002113885.1 Mizuhopecten yessoensis | reverse complement strand
GAAATATCCGCCCTGACATCGCGGTAAGGACGCCATAGACGTGATGGGGTCGTGGTAAGAACCCCATAGACGTGGTAAGGACGCAGTAAGGTCGCCATTGGTTCCCCCGATCCTTTTCTCCGCGTTTACATGGCGACTCTACCACGTCTGTACTACGTTCCTTTGGCGTTGTTCGGGTTCCTACTGCGATGCTACGGCGACCATGGCGACCTCAGGGCGATCCCACGGCGTCCTGAGCCAGGACGCGCTCAGGACGCCGAACCTCGGCGTTTACTTTGAACATGTCCAAAGTAAACGCCGTCGCTCTGCGACCTTCGGCGTCCTTGGGGTCCCCACGGCGTCTTGATGCGTTCTCACCACGACCCTACGGCGTCCATGGCGTCCCTTCCACCTCCTGGGTCGCCGTAGGGACGTGGTAAGGACGCCAGTCCGGTGTGACGGCAGTATAAATCAATCTGCAATGTAACATGATTTCAAAATAGGAAGCATCACTGGCAGCCTTTAATCTTGTCGACATTCTTTGTATAACCGAAACTCATTTGGATCCTTCTATTACTAATGAAGAAATTACGCTACAGGGCTTTAGTGACAAACCGTTTCGAAAAGATAGGAATATGTTCGGAGGGGGTGTATTGTTATACTTTTTCTCCATCTCTCGTAGTTAAAAGAAAACTTGAATTAGAATTTGCTAATGACGAAGTAATATGGGTACAAGTTTATTAAAATAATATATATAATAGGAAATCTATACAGACTTCCTAATCTAAATTATTCTGACGGTACATGGCAGAGACTAAAACATTCTCTCGACCTGGCATTCGATATTACAGATAATGTTATTTTCATAGGCGATCTAAATGTTGACTTTTTAAAGTCCTCCAGAGATGAATTATTCGACTTACTCACTTTGTACCAGATGTCAAATATTATAACCGAACCTACCAGAATAACGGACCATTCAGCAACATTATTAGATCCAGTTATTATCAGTAACACAATCAACACTTTTTTCCAGTGAAGTTATTAATATCGACGACAATGTAAGTGACCACAATGCTGTTTTTACAATAATTGAAGTACCGAAACAAACCCAAACAGTTTTCAAACGAAAGGTATGGCTATATGACAAAACAGACATCGAAAAGCTTAAACATTTTATCACAAATATATCATGGGTAAATCAATTTAATATGTTTAATGACGTCAATGACATGTGTGATTTTCTGACAACCACTATACTTAACGCTGTAGATATATGCATACCATCTAAATATGTGCAGATTAGACAACATGACAAACCCTGGATCAATAATATTGTCAGAAGACAAATACGTAATAGAAATCGATTAAAAAAGATACTTATAAATAATAATAATGATTTTAATAGGACGAAATTTAAACAATCAAGAAATAAAACAAATAATATGATAAAACGAGCAAAAGAACTTTTCTACGAAAATATCGACTCTATCATAGTCAAAAATAAATCTAACCCCAAAACATATTGGAAATTGTTAAGGTTTGTACTGAAAGGAAGCAAAACTACTGATATATCACCACTTTTTGATGACAATGCTAACGAATTCACGAATGATAATAACCATAAATGTGAACTTCTTAATAACTATTTTTCTTCAGTATCCAGTCATTCCGAAGTAGACCAAAACAAACCTATTCCCATTTTAGAAAAACGAACAGACTCTCTTTTGTCCGAAATTCATATTATACCTTCTGAAATAGTTGATATTATTAACATACTAGATGTAAATAAGGCAACAGGGCCTGACGGAATCAGTCATCGAATGTTAAAACTTGTAGCAAATGAAATTGCCATTCCCCTTTCCCTCATTTTTAATCACTCCTTAAACAATGGTATATATCCCGATAAATGGAAATTAGCAAACGTCATGCCGATCTTTAAGTCTGGCGACGCTCATAATGCTTCGAATTATAGACCAATATCATTATTAAGCTGTGTTGGAAAAATTTTTGAACGTGTAGTCTATAAACATATTTACAACTTTTTTAACTCTAATTATCTTATTTACAAACTTCAGTCTGGATTCTTACCCAATCATTCTTGTACGCATCAACTCATTGAAATGTACCATTCTATGATGTTAGCATTAGAAAACTATGAACATATAGCTTTTACTTTTTGTGATTTTTCAAAGGCCTTCGATCGAGTTTGGCATAGAGGGCTTTTATACAAACTTCAACAACATGGTATTTCAGGCAGTCTTCTTAATTGGATAACAAACTATCTTTTTGAGCGTAAGCAATCCGTCTTTATTCACGATTCCCAT
The DNA here is from genome assembly GCF_002113885.1 of Mizuhopecten yessoensis. Classification (NCBI taxonomy): domain Eukaryota; kingdom Metazoa; phylum Mollusca; class Bivalvia; order Pectinida; family Pectinidae; genus Mizuhopecten; species Mizuhopecten yessoensis. The sequence goes on along the minus strand of NW_018408791.1, from coordinate 167,731 downwards.
TCTTCTGTAAGAAATATAAACGCCGGTGTTCCCCAAGGTTCAGTGTTAGGCCCTTTATTCTTCTTGATTTATATTAACGACATTTCAACCGAACTCTCCTCATTATCTCGTCTTTTTGCTGACGATACGTCGCTTTCATACTCATCACCAAACCTAGAAAATATTGTAAGTGAAGTAAATAAAGACCTAAAAACTCTAGAGAAATGGTCTAAAAATTGGCTGATGTCTTTCAATCCTAAAAAAACCGAAATCATGATTGTTTCTAATACAAATCTACCCTTTCAACCCCAATTTATTTTTAACGATACTTCTATCCTTTTAACAGATAGCCACAAACACCTTGGAGTTATACTAAGTAGCGACGGTAAATGGAATAAACATGTAGACGAACTTATCAAAAAAGTGGCTAAATATATAGCAACCCTTCGTAAAATGAAATGGTTACTCAGTAGAAATAACCTTGAAAAACTATATTTAACGTACATTCGACCATTATTAGAATATGCATGTGAAGTCTGGGACAATTGTGGAATGACAAATTCATCAAAACTTGAAAATATTCAGATAGATGCTGCACGAATTGTTACAGGACTACCTATTTACACAAAAATTGAACATATATTTAATGAAATTGGCTGGGTTCCACTAAGTAATAGAAGGAAAAACAGAAAATTGTCCCTATTCTTTACAATTAAAAACGGTACAGCTCCTAATTATTTGTGTGACACCTTACCAGATAGCATTGGGGATATTTCTCGTTATAACCTAAGAAATTCCCAACATTTAAGACAACCAAACTTTAGGCTTGAAACAATGCGCAATTCTTTTTTCCCATCAACTACAAAAATGTGGAATGACCTAGATATATCTATAAGGAATTCGGCTTCTCTCAGTTCATTTAAATCAAATATAAAATCAAAAGGTAAACCACAAAATAAATGCTTTCTGGTATGGGGTTCCCGTAAATCAAATATACTTCATTGCCGTTTGAGAAATCGTGCGAGCTCCCTTAACTATGACCTATTTAGAGCAAATTTATCAAATACAGCTGAATGTGCATGCGGTAATCCATGTGAAGACTCTTATCACTTCCTTTGTGTCTGTCCCTTATACACCCAGCATCGTAATCTATTAATAAGAGAGCTTCAACCTGTTCGTGATGATTTAACTTTAGACTTGCTCCTATATGGCGATCCTAAATTCAGCATTAATGTAAATACCTCAATTGCAAAATCTGTCCAAAATTATATCAGCAAATGCAACAGGTTTGACTGAATGTGATCATCTTTCTCTCTCTATCACTCTTTTTTTTCTCCGACTCTACCTGTGTTACTATCATTTACTTCATTACTCTATCCGTCTTTTCTTCCACTCTATTTTTCATCTACTCTATCTGTGTTACTATCCTTTACTTCGTTTCGCTCTCCTTCTTTTCTTCGTCTCTATTTTCCATTTCCATATAAAAACATAATTAATGTATATTGCGTAAATTACCTTATCATGTTATTGTTTATATTCATGTATTTGAAGAAAAGGACTTTGATAAGTTGGTAAAACTTGTGTCCAATTCTTTTGTAAATATTTATTTGCAATAAAATATGTTTAAATCAAGCCTTTAATCTGTTTGGTGATTTGTACTCTATATTTTTATATTGCTCTTGTTATAAATCGACTTCAAAAAATATTATGAAACTCATGTTATAAGGTATTATTTGATGACTTTATGTCCGGTAATGTTAACTGGATAACAAATGTAAAATAACGTCTATGTATTTATGATTTTGCTGAGATCTTGTATGCTCAGAAAGTATCTAATAAAAACAGGTTTATTTTTGAACTCATACAAAACACTTTAATACATTTTATTAATTCATCAAAGTTTTATATTTACAAACTCTTACTTCGATACTTTAACACTTCAATATTATTTATGTAAACATGTTACAGATAAATATAAAATAATAAATTGTAATTACAGGCTTCCATCGCATAGTCTAAACATTGAATCTGCCAAATGTAATAGTGGATGTGTAGAAGACGAGTATCATTTTATTCTTGTCTGTAATTTTTATTCTGATATTAGATCAAAATATATTAAGCCATATTTTTGGCGTCAATCTTCTGTCTTTAAGCTGCTTGTACAAATTTCTGTCTGTAAGGAATGTAAAACAACTGAATAATGTTGGTAAATTTGTGTGTATGGCCACTGCCATGCGTGACATCTGTTTGTAATATCATTGTGTTATTTTGTGTGTATGGCCACTGCCAGGCGTGACATCTGTTTGCAATATCATTGTGTTATCTTGTATAGTACAATTATTAATTGCACGATTTATGACAAGGAGTGAAATTGTTTCACATTGTTCAGCCTCCGTTTTCTTGTGTTTAATCAATTTAATATGTTTAACACATGTATGTTATGACTCCTAGAAGCTGTACTGCTTTTGGAATAAAATTAATTGAATTGAAACGAAGGGTCTTGAGAAAATTAAAATGGCTTCATAATGAGAAGGCAGTAGCGCCTTTAATAAGAGCATCCAAATGATGATTTCATACACTGTACATCTATTTGCTAGTTGTTTGTTGTTTATTTAACGTCCGCTTCACTACCGAGTAGTTCGATTAGCCAGAAGATGAAGAAAAGATAAGAAAATGAGTAAAATGGGTAAAGTTGTTAGAGATGTTAGAGGAGATAAGGAGTCGTCTATCCTAGTTGTGCAATTCAAAGCGTATTATATTACTATAACAGGACACTTGTACCTGACAAAGGTACCCCATGACGCCACTGGTATAACAGGACACTTGTACCTGACAAAGGTACCCCATGACGCCACTGGTATAACAGGACACTTGTACCTGACAAAGGTACCCCATGACGCCAATAACAGGACACTTGTACCTGACAAAGGTACCCCATGACGCCACTGGTATAACGGGACACTTTTTTTACCTGATACAAGCCCCTGGGGGGTAATCGGCTGTGTATTGGTTATATCATAGGAACCGAGCAATATGTGACTGTCGGTTATTGTACGAGAGGGGCGGGCAGCGCAAGATATCTTAGCACCGCCCCTCGAGTGCGATACAATCAAAATCGTTACGACGTCAACAAGTCGTGTTCAAAAAGAACACGCCCACAAACCGAACGGTTGTTTCAGCGTGTCACTCACTCGTCTGGCTCGTCGATTGGTCGATAGAACGTTTGAGGTCGGCGTGACCTTGCATCGTTTTCGGAGACTTGTTGCCGCGCATTGTCAACTTAAGATTAGCATACACGTATATGGAAATGTAAAATTTACATTGCATATACATTGTTTCAAACCATGTGTCATGACATGGATATTGATTTTGATGTGTACTTATCCACATTTTCGTGAACTATAAAGGTATTTATGATTACAAGAGGGTAAAATGAAGAACATTACAAATACTTGAAAGCTGTCCATACCGGCCGCTGCACTGAAAAGTAATATCATAGAACAGTGCAAGATTTAACAACTCATTAACCTAAATAAGTTATATATCTGCTTCAATATATTAATAAATTATATAATAACAATGATGTGCACGAAAACGATAACATTTTATTTTATAATAAAAGTAAGTGTATAATCGGCGCAAGAAAGTGTTATTCAATGCAAAGAAGTATTTTTTTGTATACAGTTTTAATTGAGAATACTTTTCATGACAATTAAACTGTATTAAGCTTTATTGGCTGCTGATTATCGTTGTATGAACAATTAAAGGTAAGAATAATTACCAAAACAAGACTTTCCTGATTTACGTACCGTGCGACTCTATTAATTTGGATATATTTTTCAAAAGTCTATTTTATCAAAACCTGGCGAGTTTGGAGAAAAAAATAATAAGAACCCTCGTTGACTCTAACATATTTCAACTATGCATATTTTCTGCCGATATTGATCGTTTATCCCCAAATATTCGCCAACATACCGGAAGTGTCCCTTCCAGGATACAGTAACGCCGGTTCAACGGCCTACGTAACTCTGATGGTATTTCGCGTTCTTTTTATAGAACCACGCGCCCGAAATATCAAATTGTGACAACAATAAAAAGTGGATAGTATCTATTTATGAAAAACGAACAAAATTTTTTGGAACTGATAGTATAGAATTGTATAAATAACATTGATATTTATCTAAAAAGTGTCCCGATTTGGGTACAGTACATGTTTCAAACCATGTGTCATGACTTAAATATTTCGTTGAATGTGTACTTATCCACATTTTCGTGAACTGTTATGGTATTGATGATTACAAGAGGGCAAAATGAAGATTATTACAAATGCTTGAAAGCTGTTCATACCGGCCGCTGCACTGACAAATAATATCATAGAACGATTAAACGTTTACATGCAAATGCATACGTGTTAAATACTATTATTTTTGCATTATAATGAAAGAGTGATTGCTAATCGTTCAGAAGTCACGGTATATTCTCAGATTATACGTTTCTCGATTAATTAATCAGTTTTGTGATTAATTCAAGGTGTTGAAATTAAAAACAACAAGATAAAGAATTACAAACAATGATGAAATAGGCAATTTAAGACAAATTTGATTAAGCATATATATTTGTTCATTTTTATAAGACGATTTACATTGATGATTTATGGCCGCCGTCACTTGTCTTTCGAAAAAACCTCCAACGTGATCGTAGGCCGTATGCCATCCAAATTGACTTACCGACAGCAGGGACGTATACTGTCCCTGCCGACAGGCAGTTTATAATCTCTGTAGTATATACGCGTCTCTCCCGAGCTAGATCAAAGGAAAAGTGACACGTCTATACAACAAGTGAGGTTAACTTACCGACCTCTCTTAGATCTAACCAGAGCCGATCTAATGTAGGTATGATTAAAAGCCTTACCGTCACAATACCCAAATCGTGACATAACCCAAATCGGGAGACTTGAAGGGAAAAGTCGCAAGAAATTTGCATGCTGTGCAAAGAAGTATTTTCAAATTGCAAATATTGATTTAAATATGCTAATATACCAATAAAACATTATGTGAACTTTATTTACTGCCACTAATGGTTACTATCACAGTTTTAGTTTGTAAATAATGACGAAAATGTAACGTTCTAAATTGATGCGCCATGCGACGTTATTGATTTTCAATGTTCAATCCTACTTTTTCACAACTAATGGTAGTTTTAAAAAGAAGCTCATTCAGAACGACCATTGACTCTTAAATATTCCAAAGATATGCCATGTTCTGCTAAATACTTTTTTCATCTCCAAATATAAGCTAAATCTGGTAGGGGTGTCCCGATTTGGGTACAGCTACACCTGTTTCGCGATTACGTAACCATGACTATGTTTCCCGTTCTATTTATAAACCGATGCACCGGAAATATCAACTTGTTATCAGAATTAAAAAATAATGATATCTATTTAGGAAAAATGAACAAAAATTACTGGGATCGGTGATCGGTACTTTGGTACGAAATACACCAATATTTCACTAAAAAGTGTCCCGATTTGGGTACTGTAACTTGAAAGGTGTCTGCCAGAGAATACCAACATTTTACACTGTTTCAAATATTGCATTAACGGTTATTGGTTATTTAAAAAAAACATGCTCAGCACCACTTGTTAGGTATTGCATATAACGTTATATGAGACGTACATACTAAACTTATATAAACGGTAGCGGTTTGTTCGATTAGCAAGGTGTGTTGTAGGTTTTTGTATTATACACCTAATGTTTATATATTGTTTTAGGGATTATCTTTAAATTAACTTTATTGTGCAAAGCAGCACCACAAAATAACCTTTATTGCTGCACATTAACATTTAGTCATTATAATAGTTTTCGTTATGATAGAAATAGGCTAATTATCTGTGTGTGCTATGGTAGAAATTCATAAATATGGCTGGTTCCTTGGGAAAAGGGCGTTGTATCTGGTAACAAGAAATCCCGAAATCTCAAACGTTATTTTTTTATCTAATTATATTTTTTTGTTCTGTTCTGTTCTGATTATTATTGTGTTTTGTTTTCTTGCAGTAGTTAGTATTATACCGTATGGAACGCCGAAACATTTATTTAGAGAGCAAAATTTTAACTGCAATATTGAGACAAATATTTCTTTTTCTATCTGTTGTTTCGTCACGAGATAAAATGGTAACTGGGAGGAGTCTATTGGTGCAAGCTCTGCCCATCTCTCACCTGATTGGCTCGATCAGTTATGTTAGTTTGTTTGTTGGATAGGTAACAACAAACAAAAGGCGTCCGCTTTACTACTGTACCCAGTAGTTCATTTATCCAGCAGGCAATACATGCATGATGGGCGTTTCATATTAAGGATTTGTACATATTTATATACTGCATTTTTCACGTTACATTCCCAAGCTCTGTACGAACTGTTACCTTCACTCAATATGAACATCGATATTGGTTATCCAATCGAACCAATCTTAATTAAATATCATATCATTTGTGGACTGGATATTATAGGTATGTATAACCACGGAATCAGATTATTTGTTATCTAAGTCCTTGGTATAACACTGCAAAGGCACCACGCCACAACCCCAACCCCTATACCCCCCTTCACCGGTAACACGAGCGATTAGTATAAGTTGTAAAAACTTGATTCATAATTGTTGTAAAATAAGTAAATTTTATATTATATTATCGGTTTTGAATTCAGTATTGAATTTTGACACAAATTGAAATCACACCCAGTCAGAGAATCATGATAGAGACGTTTTTAAAAGGACGAATACCCTTTGAATGCTTTCAAATCTTGGAAGTTTTGTGAGAAAGTTATGTAAAAAAATAGAGCTTGAGTTTTCTTTAAAATTTATGAGCTTCTCACCGGAAAGATGCTATTCATGATCCTGCCCAACGACAAGACCACTTCATCAGAGACGTATATACTACACGTTTCTGATCTCATGAAGGGGGTTTGATGTGAGATGCGTCCACCGTGATATCCCTTTTATGCTTTGCGCCATTGTCTACTGCGCAGATAAGAAATAACGCCCCTTTTAATATTCAGTATCCGCCACTATATTTGATTTTCGTGATTCATTTAATTACCACCATCAGCTCGCCCTCGTGTAAAAACACAATGATGTACGTGCAATTAGTTGTTTCATTTTTAAATAAAATGTTATGCTTGTAGCTTGTAGGATGCATAACAAGTACATACTGTTTGAAAAACATAACAAGTTTCCTTTTTAATGGTTGTTAAAAGGCTTATATATAATCACACATCACAACATCATCTAGTATTTAGATAAGCTGGCAAGAGGGAGACAAATGAAATACAACTCTCGGCCTAACACTTTTCAAAGATATAACTTCACTATTTTTCGTTAAATTGATGTCGTGAACTCTTTCGTAAACTCTTGTACGATTTTTTCAAATAAAATCAAATAAATTAAGTTATTAATAATGGCCACGTGCAAAGTAATATAAAACTTTTGGAATCACGTTTAAAGATAACGATGGGTAGCAGAATATATAAGACAATAATGGCCGACTATGATGTAAATACTTACTTACCGGTATCAGCTACTTGAATGTTGATCATCCTTCAATGACAGGCACATACCGAGAACAGCTAACCCTTTTCACCGTGAAATGTTTCCATAAACGAAGATTCCTTGTAAAATGTCACAAAAATACACACGGTGGAGGCGGACTCTGATTTCGCGTACGTACACTATATCATTTGACCTAATAACTGCTCCAATACGGAGTTCACCNGGGGAGGGTTGCTTGTGTCGCTGGGTTGGCAGGCTGGTGAGAAGGGGAGTGATGCACAGCTAAACTGGTCACATGAATTCAAAATATAAAAAAAGTTGTTAGAAACGATTTTAGAAAGATAAAAAACAATAATATGAAATGCAATAAATTAAGAATTTGGTGATGTATTTGTTAATGAAATACATTAGTAAGATGCTCGCTAAATTGAATTTTATTAGACTGATTTCATAAATTTCATATGAAATGGAAACTCATGTAAAATCCTGTATAGAAATGATATGAAGATACCTCATACACTTTTGTACCTGAGGTCTATACATTTAAACTAAATATATCTTTATCAGTATATCACTTACATTGGGAGACGTTTAAAGATACTTCAATTACCAAATCAGATGGGATATCTCTATTATAATTTATCCGTATTCAAGTAAACATATGTCTTTGAGTGCCGCCATGGCCTATCAGATTTAAACCTCAGTGCTGACGTCATAATGGGATAAAAGTATGACGTCATAACCTTTATTTCAACCTCATACAATCCTTTTATTCTGAAACCATTTCTCCTACCGTCTTTTCCTTTTAAATTTATTTTTATTTTCGTGTGCTTTTTTAAACATATTTTAAAATTGAAATTTTACCCCCTCCGTGAATATTTTCATATTTCATTTCACTCACAATGACGTAAGGTTAGAGATTGACGCACAGTCGAAAAATCGCGGATCTCACTACATCAACATTATATTATAATATAAAGAAGGATGACATGTATATGTTATGATATACCACTTTCAGATCAATTTCATCTGTTTTCAATGTATAAATTGTGCATCCCGTCTGAAAATGTACCCTTTTCCCAATGTATGGCATTTGTGCAAATAATTAAACATTCAACGAAATATTCAAGTCATGACACATGGTTTACTTCTGAAATCAAAGACGACACCGACCTCAAACGTTCTATCGACCAATCGACAAGCCAGATGCAGTGAGTGACACGCTGAAACAACCATTCGTTTTATGGGCGAGTCCTTTTTGAACACGGCTTGTTGACGCCGTGACGATTTTGATTGTATAATGTTATGCGACAGATGCAGCCAATAGGCGCTGTTGTATAGGAATGTAGTCCCTACTTCGCAAAAACCATAAAGTCCCTTAACTATAATAACCGTGTAGTCAACATGAAAGCTGTCGTGTCTATATTTTATGGAAACAAGTTTGATAAAACCCGACCGTCCATATTTTTAAACGTAAAAACAATTGACATGACCAAACAAGCATGCGTAGTGATATAATTGTAACAAAACCCTGGCACCCGAACGGTTTCTAGACCCCCTGGGACCCTATACCCGAGAATTGTCAAAATTGAGATTTTGTTCAAATTCCATGTTCCTGGTCCTAGCTCGGGGTGAGTTCATATTTCAATGTTAATGAAACTCGGTGTGAATGCTGCCATTGGCACCCCCAGTACGGGCAACCTTTCAAAACCCTGGCACCTGCACGGTCTCTAGACCCCCTGGGACCCTATACCCGAGTATTGTCAAAATTGAGATTTTGTTCAAATTCCCTGTTCCTGGTCCTAGCTCGGGGTGAGTTCCTATTTGAATGTTAATGAAACTCGGTGTGAAAGCTGCCATTGGCACCCCCAGTACGTTCAACCTTTCAAAACCCTGGCACCCGAACGGTTTCTAGACGCCCTGGGCCCCTATACCCGAGTATTGTCAAAATTGAGATTTTGTTCAAATTCCATGTTCCGGGTCCTAGCTCGGGGTGAGTTCCTATTTCCATGTTAATGAAACTCGGTGTGAAAGCTGCCATTGGCACCCCCAGTACGTGCAGCCTTTCAAAACCCTGGCACCCGCATATGTGTTACAGTATTTTTCTGTAAAATTCTGAATAATGAATAACTGTCCAAATTTACTTTCGACTCCCGTAAAGTAAAGTTGGACAGTTATTCGTTATTCCGAATAACGAATAACGAATAACTGTCCAACTTTATCTTGCCGTTGTTTAATGTGATAATCAATGTATTAAGGTTCGTTTGCTTAACTATTAAAAGGAAAGATTATTTCGGATATTTGTATAGTTACGTTTTTTTCTCTTTTTTGTGTGTGTTATTTCTAGAATGATGATAGTCCATTACACGTGACGCGACCCACAACGTAACGGGCAAACGTTACGATACTTCAATATGCCTGTGTTATACAGGCAAACATCCCGGCTTGTATGTATGAATGACTCCAGACGCTCATCGACTACGCGTATCGTATGTATAACGTATTATATGTCCACATGTTAAAATATCCATTATAAAGTACTGGTTAAAATTATTGAAGACTGACAATTGTATTATGAGAACTTGTTACGATGAGGTTGTCGAATTAAATCTAAACCAAAAACAAATTGTAAAACTGATTGTGTATATCAAGTCAAGCATGAATTAAGTAGAATTGGCTTTCATGATGATTGGTTGGCTCAATGTGTTTCCAATGAAAACCATGTCGTATTTTTATACACCCAACGTATGCAAGATACTTTTATCCAAGAAGTGAGAAGCATTTTAGAAAAACTCCTCCAAATGTAGGTTGTGTAAATATATCGTAGATCATTACGATATGCAGTTCTACCTCACCAAGTCACTAACTTATAAGTGTAAAAATATCCTCAGTAAGTATAGGTTACAATCTCACACACTAAGTATAGAAACAGACAGGTATAATGTATACCTAGAGCTCAACGGCGGTGTCCGCTTTGCAATATAGAAATGACGTCGAGGATGAACCCATTTTATTTGGTTGTGTCCAGTTTACTCTCAGCTTAGAACCAAATACATTAAACCCTATTATTTCCGTCGTCTGTCCGTCTATAAATTAATACAATTATTCGCCTGCAAATATGTAAAACAATTGAGAAACCTTAGTAAGTATCTAATGCGGGCTACTTCTAAAGAAAGGCCTATAATTAATATCTGATCAATCGTGTATGTTCCAGCTTTGTGCCACTGACAGTGTTACATATTTTTTTTGTATGTTGACAACATTGCTATGACGTCATCTTGTATTTTACTCTATGTTTTCCGCCATCTTACATACATGGATTGTAATATTTACTAGTATGTACATGTATATTGTAACTTCTATATGCTATCTGTTGCACTTGGAAATAAAGAAATTGAAATTCAAAAAAATATGTTTATATTCAGAAGTGGATTAGAGCGTGCTTTAATTTCGTAGTTCGTTAAGACTTAGGGGTATCTGGGTTGATTAGTTCCATCGAAGTACAATTGCAATGTCAGTTATTGATGTTCTCTGGGTATTAATGTTGATACATTATATTTTTATATTTTTAAACTTAGGAAGTCAGTGTGTAATAGAAGGACCGATTAAAACCCAAGCAGGACTTATTATTTCTTATAAATACCTTATCTTGGTATAGTGTATATATGCATGAAAAAGTCTTAATCAAACAATATAAATGTGCACTGTTTAAGATTTTGATTTCAAATTACGTGAAGTAATAAATCTGAAACTTGTTCCATAGAAATTTAGTGGCGCATGTGATTAAAAATATTTCAGAATCATGAAAATTCTAAATATTTTCAGAAATTATTGCAAATACATATTTTTTATATTCATGCACATTTAAAACACTTCATGAATAAGATCTTCAAAGTGATGACTTATGTTATGAATCTGAGATAGTGTATAGTTTGCACAAGTTAACAACAAAGCTATTTGCAAAAGAGGAAGTGTTTTTAACAATAAAATAACATACACTTTACACATTCAGTGGCACGTATGGACAAAAAAAAACCTGGTTCAATTCAAGATTTTCAATTCTCAGTTCGAAATTACAGATTGGTTAAAACTTTTGAATTTTATTCATGAAAAATACACTAAAGTCATAGTTGCATTTTTGTTTTGTTTCGTGCATGATGTGAATAAGCAAGTCTTCGTGTTGTGACGTAGTTTCGACATCTGAAGTAAAAACAAAAAACAAACAGATACACATATAAGTATCATTGAAAGAAATTTGTAGATCAGTTCTGATCACCGATGGAACAGAGAAAGTGATAGATGCGTTTTGTGGTGAAATACCATTATGATTTTCCCAATGTTTCTTTTCTCCTACTCAGTTCCCGGTGATGTGGTCTCGTTGAATACCGATCTGGTCTCTCTGTGTGTTGACGCTAAAGTTTAAATGTTTAGACTTTTCACTCAAGTATATCAAATCTAAACAATAGAGCGAGCCTTCAGATACGATTTTTGTTCTTCTTTTTATTTCGATGTGTGGTTTGCACCTAATGATGATCATCAAAGAGTTGTTTCCGCTACACTTGTTCCTATTCTCCTTGTTCTTCAACGACATATATGCAATTCTTTCCTTTGTTAATATTTTGCCATAATTTTGTTTATTTAAATTGTGTTTTTGTTGACACTTTGGTATTCTTTTTTAATATTTTACTCGAATCAAATTATCTAAACATGTTTGATGTATATAAGCAAACGAAATATATTGCGACAAAGATGTTTCCCTCTTACTCTTGTGAGTTCACTGCTAAAACATAAGTATTTTGAAAATCCCAATCCGTATTGTTATAAGTATGACAATGAAATCCTTCATCACTCGAAGACGTGAGGTATATATTCCTATATTCTTTGACTAAATACTATTGCTGCTTTAAAATTGGTCAGTTGGAATGTATAGGAAATTATTACAAACATTAGAGTGTGTTTGTATTTGGTCAAAAATGTAATTACTCCATTATTGAGATTGCGCTACTGAACCCTTAATACAAGAACCGTAATCCTACCTATTTGATTTTAAGTAGGCAATGAATTATATACATCTCTATGACATGTACAGTAAAAACAAGATTTTTTTAACTGCGCAATAAACGAAACATCAATTACTTTTTTGTTTAAACAAAAACAAATATTTTATATTTAAGAGTCGACAATGATAATTTATTTCAAACGGGGTCTTTGTCGCTGTTAACTTTAGTATATACATTTTGAGCATTCCGCTCTACATTTCACAATATCAAAGATACCAATGTTAAGTTGTTGAAACTAAAAAAAAATAACCATCATTAAAGTTCCCAATTCATTGGTATTTACCGAACACACATATTCTTGACAGTTTGTAATTGATTTTGCTGCCGATTAACAGTAGTCCGAAGTTCCAGTGACTTGCAAATTAAATGTTGAACCATTGTTGGCAAAAAGTTAAACGGTCTGTAATCGAACTCATAGTTCAGACATACCGGCAATAAAATCTCCTGTAACAAATTTAGCTATATCAAAGATAATTTAAAACATTCTGAATTAAAATGTCATTATTATGTAAACATTGATGCTTTTATGTGTGCTGCTTTTTATCTTTGGCCGGGAACTATAAACAATCGCTTCACTTTTTCCTGCAATGAGTGATAATTTGCTGTCAACCAGCCACGTCGGACAATTTGAAAGTTGAGAATATAGTATTAATACTTCAAACAGTTATCCATATGCAACGATTAAAAAATGTCACGCTTACACCATTTAAATAGCAAGAAATAAGAAAAGTAAAACATCGTCCTGCTCATTTTTCTGTAGCTCTATAGACATGGTTTTGGGGAATTTATAAAGTGTAACGGTCGAAAACATCTGTAACGTGCACCGTGGTCGGTACCTATTTGGTCCGTCCCAAGTGTTTCTCGGGATATGCTGTGCAGTTCCGGTAGCTTCGCCTTAGCGCACATGCTTAGTAGCGCAGAGACTTCCTATATGAACTGGACCCAAGCAAACCTAATCGGACTATAATTAGTATTATTTACAACGGATTTTAATACGACAAACCTATGATACAGTTGCATACAATAAACAGGGTCGTGCTACTTGTCACGGGACTCACAATTACAATACACATTTAACGTTAACAGGGGGACTAGACAAGCCCTACAGCGCACCGGCTTATGCAGCGCGGCGCACGGCACTAACAACTAGCACACGACTATCACAAATGCTCCCGGCACTAGAACAGCGCAGTGACAACCTTGCGCACCGGCTCACACAGCGTAATAGCTACACCGTGCACAGGCCTTACAACCGCTAATCACCCTAACCTACTGCCTCACGACCACTGGTCACTTATTCAGCGACCAACAACTACCACGCTATGAAAGACTTATGCAGTCCTTCCACAAAGACTTATCCAGCCTTTGTATATACCTTATCGTTGCTGTATCTTCGCAGTGTTCTTCAGTCAGCATCAGAACTGTCCAAGGATGATGATTGATTGATTGATTGATAGGTTTTACGTCCGCTTCACTACCGGATGTATCGGTTATCCAGCAGACGAAGAACAGAAAGGAAAAAGAGTAGAAGGGATAAAGTGTGGAGTAAAGAGTAGAAGAAAAGTGTGGAGTAAAGAGTAGAAGAGGGGGATAGATTAGATAAAGAGCCGTCTATCCTATATATATTAACTGTCTAGTTTTTGTGAGACGACTCTTATGCCTAATAATGCCTTAACCTAACACTCATTGTGAAGCATCACCAATTCTGGACCGGAAGTGAGGTACTGTGCCGCCGTCAGCCCCATCAGCCCCGCCTAGGTTTAAGAATTTGGTTTATGTATAAAATTTGGAAGTCCTTCTAAATATCTTAATAAAGAGACCCTACCTTTAAAATTTGAATAAATTTTTCCTATCCTCTGAGTCGGCGTGTACGCGCCTGCTCTTTTTCGAAAAACCCAGAGGGATTTTTTCCGTGCGAAATTGGACAGTTCTCACACGGGCCACCATTTATAGTCCCATCCGACGGACTGGTTGTTAGTGATTAGTGTCATGCATGTGCTGAGTTGTTGTTGTTTTTTTGGTGTCCGTTCCTTGAATTCCTTTCTTCATCATTCTTCACTGATTATATACTTGACTGAACTTATACCAATGTCATCTTTCTTAGATACCTCGACTTGTCTTTCACTTAATTCTGCTCCTCGTTCCGACATTTCTAGTTTTTAGTGTATAGTGTGATTATTAGTATGGGAAAAGATGAAACACGTGGGGAGGGGAGGGGGGAGATTTAGTGCTAGGATTTGGATATAGAATGGATGGGAGTTGGGGGGGTGAGGGGGGTTGTAGGTTTGAAAGAGGTGCTGGGTGTTAGAAATGTGCTGATTGATGTATGGGTTTATTCAGATGTTAGTTGTATGGACCGGGTTAGTGTTGGGGACGATTTGTGGGAGGGGGATGGATAGGTAGTTGGAGGATACTTGGTTGTTGTTGTATTTACTTTTATGTGTATAAGATCATGTTGCCATATGTTTTATCTTATTATAGATTGTAATTGCTTGGATAGGGTGTTATATTACTCTTATTGGCTGTGTCAGATAAGCCGATATTGATTTTTAGTTCATTATTCGCTTATCCCGTTATTCCTACCTAACTAATAGGTCCATATAGCACTGTTGGCCTCCCTCCTTTACCCGCGCTAACCTTGTGGGGTTTTACGCCGAATGAGCGAGAGGACCTATTTTATGGGTCGTTTTATACAGTTTATAATGGTAATATATTTCTATCCTGTTTTATATCCACCGTTTAAGCTTTGTACAGTCTAGGAGCGGTAAACTGCTTCAGAATGTACATCGCTCCTCGGTGGTATATATATGTGTATTCATGTATATGTGTTCATGTATACATATATATATATTTGGTTATACTCGGTTAGCCATAGGATTGCTGTGGGGTGGCTGACTCGTCCCTTCTTTTACAAACAAACGGAACAACCCGCACGTGGCCAGAACACATACGTTGCAGCTTTCCTATAACAACCGAGCGTATTATCAGTTTTTAAAAAGTTTTTATTTTAAGTAATTGGATATTGTTGTTATTACACTATTCTCTGTGTCAGATAAACAGATATTGTTTTTTAGTTCATTATTCGTTTATCCCGTTATTCCTACCTAACTAATAGGTCCATGTAGCACTGTTGGCCTCCCTCCTTTACCCGCGCTAACCTTGTGGGGTTTTACGCCGAATGAGCGAGAGGACCTATTTTATGGGTCGTATTATACAGTTTATAGTGGTAATACAATTTTATCCTGTTTTTAAGTCCGCCGTTTAAGCTTTGTACAGTCTAAAAACGGCGAACCGCTTAAGCTTGTACATCGCTCCCCGGCGGTACATATATGTGTATTTATGTGTACGTGTACATGTATACATATATATATAATGTTGTTAAATTCGATTAGCCATAGGATTGCTGTGGGGTGGCTGACTCGTCCCTTCTTTTACAAACAAACGGAACAACCCGCACGTGGCCAGAACACATACGTTGCAGCTTTCCTATAACCACCGAGCGTATTAGCAGTTTTTATTTTTTTATTATTGTTTTAGGTAATTGGATATTGTTGTTATTACACTATTCTCTGTGGCAGATAAACAGATATTGTTTTNGTGGCTGACTCGTCACTTCTTTTACAAACAAACCAAAAGCTATGTAAAAACCACAAACGCAACCTAACACTGATTACACATGGTTTATTTACACGATCACGTTAAGCTGACAATACTCCACACGTACACACGTACCTCTCGACAGGACACCGGAAATAAACGCTACTGGTACGTACACACATTCAATAACTTTCATAAGTGTTCATTACACATCTATAAAAACCTAGTTTAGAAGCGTTGTTTAGTTTTGTGCTGCATTAGAGGGATAAATGTTGATGGCAATAGAGTAAGCTTTCAAGGTAAGTTTTGTTTATTGTTATTTTTAACTGATTGATTGATTAATAATCATTGGTTAATGTAACTTCGTTAAGTTTTTAAGATAAAACGTAACACACACGCAGGTGATTACACCTTTGAAATGTGGTAATAGATACAGTGTGCCAGAAATGAACATGTTAGAACTCATCGTTGATGCTATCGGGGCTAAAATGCTGGAAATCCAAATAGGTCTTAACTTCAGAATTTTTAAGTATTGGATAAAGATTATAAATACCGATAATTGCATTTTAAAATCATGTTATGAAGACATGTTAGTGCGTAACGACAAATGGGTAATTAATATCAAGAATGAATTATATAGAATAGGTCTAGGTTGCATATGGCAAACAGATAACATTGATAATAGCTGTTTGATTATAATTAAAGAAAGACTTTTAGATATTTATAGACAAGATTGTATAGAACAAATTAGAACATCATCAAAAGGATTTTTTTATACATGTCTTAACAAAGAAGTTGGTATACAGGGTTATTTAAGAAAATCGTTTATGAAAGGTTACTTAAAAGAAATAACAAAAATTCGGCTTTCAGCCCATAATTTAAATGTAGAGAAAGGTCGTTATCAAAATATTCCGCGACTTTTAAGAATCTGTACCGCTTGTGATATAGATGATGTCGAAGATGAATTTCATTTTATTCTTAAATGCCCCTGTTATTCTGATTTACGTGAGAAATTTTAAAAAAAGTACTATTGTAAAAAACCGAGCATGTTTAAATTAATTCAGTTATTTAACGGACAAAACACAAATGAATTAGCAAAATTGGCCAAATACATTAAAGCTGCAAATTCAAGAAGAGCTTTATTAACATAAGTAGTTATGCTCTCCGAGTGTTTTGTCTCGTCTGTGTATTTATTAGTATTTTCGATATTTGTCAATGTTATGAGAAAGTATATATATATATATATATATATCATGTATATGTGTTACACTGATGAGTCGCAAGACTCAAAGTTAATAAAGAACTTGAACTTGAACTTGAAAAAAAAAAAAAACTGCTGTTAAAACAGAGGGGACGCCAATTACGGACCTTACTTTTTTAATTATATTATGAAGTGTATTTCAAACGTAAATAATGCTTTAGAATATTCTATTACGCCCTTTCCCGAAGGAACTGTTCCCTTATAGTGTTGTCTTGGAAGGTATAGTGCCCGTGCCGTAAGTCGAGGGCACTATACCTCCCCAGACAACACTATAAGAGAACTGTTCCCGAGGGAAAGGGTCATAATAGATTTAGTACATCACATGACTGCACTGCTGAGCCTCTGCGAAGCAATCGGCATTCCCGGTCCCAAATCTCCGAAGGCATTTCAGCAGACGACAACAATGAAGTGAATGTATAATATGTACAGCGCCCCCTAGGAGAAGGGGCGCAACTTTTAGCGTCACGCTACTTTTACCGCAGTCTCAGCGGTCCGAAAAAAAGGTATAGTGCCCGTTTCCAGGTTTATTTCATCGCACCATAAGCATGAATGATATGGTGTCACACGGCCAAACTTGAATTGACAGATTTTCATTATAAAATATGAAACCAGTTTCTTTAACATGAGAGTAGGCCCGCCCTAAAAACGTATTTGACACCCTAAGACCAGAATTATCCTGTTATCGTGCATCACCTAACATAGTGATAATGACGTGTACTCGGTTGAACGATCTTAAAGAAATATCTTTACAGCGTAATATTTTAACGAACTTGATGATATTTTGCAAGGTTAAATAGTAAAATGGTCTTGTTTGGTTTCCTCACAGGCCAACTTCCTTTTGTTGGTTTCCATAAGACGATCGGTTCAGTTTAGATATAAAGTAGGTGATTTCCTATTTAGACGTTACGGGTGATATCATTACATACTTCCTGTTTAGGCTGTAGAGAAGAAATAGTCTCCGTTCTTCATTTAAAAACATAGTGTATAGTATTTGTAACGGACAATTTGCGCAACAGGGAGTCAAACAAGGACGGACGATTGCAAGGCAAAATTTATAATTAATAATGTATTATTAAACCGTATTGGACGAATATCAGCAATGAAGATGTTAACTCGTTGTATTACAAACAAGTTCTCGTTTCTATTAATTATATCTAACAATAATTACCTTAGTTACTTCTATTTGATTTTTTGGATATCCGGAAATAAACAATTTTAGGCAGAAAGAATGTTTCACTTAAACTATCACTTGCTGGAAAAGGACAAGTCTAGTATGTAACAGAACTAAGTTTCATAATGATAACATATTGAAGTCAGTAGACTTATCCCCTGAATTTACACATGATAAAACCCTGTTTTCCGCTTTCAAAGGATTATTTATAGAGAGAAATTTTGTTAAAAAATACAAAGCGTAAAATTATATATCATGTAAAAATATTTGTTTTGCAAACATCATTTGTTTTAGCTAAATCCTTTCGGAAGCGATAGCCCTACAATAAAGTGCTGGTTCACTTTAATGTGTTTAAGCTGTATATGCTGGTACCTACTAAAGTCTTGTTGTCTTTCCGAATCAAAGTTAAGTTTTGATTTTGTCGGTGAAATGGAAGTTTTATATAAAATATACATATTATAATTGAATACCTGTATAAAATTTGTACTTTTCTAACATATATAATGGCATACAGTTTTCTTATTATGCATAATGTAATTTCTGGTATACAAGTGATATTATTTGCCATTCGTTTGATATGAAATTGACATTTGTTTGTTTCGCAGATAGCAACCTTATGTACAACACAGAAAGAAAATAATGGAAAAATAATTTACGAAGGCAGCTTGCGTTGCTTGTTTTCTTAAAATATTTTTAAATCCCGAGTATGTGTTTGCTTGTTATACAAAAATAGGGAGAAATCAAAGATTGTTCCTGAAGTTCATCTTTTTTTCAAAGATGTCGCAAAGTTGTAGATTTGATGACAATATCTATTTATATATAAAAATGTCCGCCATATACGTATTGCGGATACGTATATGGCGGACGTCGTTAAAGCGAACTTTTATGTGACGTCATAGTTTATGACGTTAATACTTCAAATAAACAGTCTGAAGAATTTCCTAGAAGAGATGAGAGTACTTAAGACTCATTGTTAAGAATTTTTCTTTATATAATATATATATATATATATATATATAACAAGTATCTTGAATCATGAGTAAATGTAACCATTATGAATGAATGAGCAGCTAGTGCAACACTAGGGATCTTACATGCATAACATAATATTTATGCTCAATACTATAACATAACATGAAAGAACATCTCAACGAAAATGAGGTTTCGAAAACTCTCAACAATTCTTACTAGTTTGAGGTAACGGGCGATAAGTGTGACGGTAGCGCAATATATATATGTAGCTCTAATCCACGTCTCGTATTTAAATAAATAAGTTAAAGGGAAATTCAAAGATAGTTACGAGCGAACTAAACTTGTTTGAAGATGATCCACTACTGACTATTCGAGTTATGAACCTATTGTGTACTGATATCAGTCATTCATTTCAGCTTCAAGCAGCGATATGGATGACGCTTCTCACATCGACATTATACTTAATGGTAAGTCGGTAATATATTTCAAAGTAACTGTACATAAATACCGCCATATTTTAGTGCAGTTTTCCTTAATGAGAGGCTATGTAATTGTATAAAGAATTTTTATTATTTATCTGGTTCTACTCTGATGTATTGAAATAAATTGAAATCCGTTTTAAACGCATTGGAGATGGATGGTACAACGTGATACTTGAAATAACAGGTAAAATGTTTCTGCTTAAGATCGATTTCCATCTGTGTTTATATCTTTAATTCCAGGTAACAGTAGGACTAGCCCATTGCGCATCGAAATGAAATTTTACGGTGAGTCGGGATTGTTTCATTCTTAATTATCATTATACACATATGTATGGAAGTTATGCTCTACAAGTCAGTCAGATAAGGATTTATTTTTTATTTTTAGTATTTCATGAGATAACTATAAAATGGTTTACGGTAAAGTCTACATAAACTTGTTAGACAAATATTAATTAACATTTTCTGAGAGAAAAAATAATACATTTCCTATTTTGTTGTGCCTTGCATGAATTAATTCTCAACTAATCACAATTGAAATTTAATTGTTATCCTAAGAGAACATTTACTGATAATAGGTAATCGTCACTTTACTAGATATCATCTCGTTACAGATGACGTCAGAGTCCACATTACTGTAACGGATGGAGCGACGACTTTTGCAATATTGTGTTTTATGGAGACGGAACGTTGTGTTGTCGTTATCATACAAATGCAGACACAACAAGGTGAGGGATTGATGTGATTCAATCATCAACATTACTGTATTTACCTTAATCATGATAACACCATCATGATATACAGTATATTTCCTTGTCAATAATATATTATTATTATTATGATTATATTCCGTTTTGAAATCTATAGGTTTTAGTTTCAACAAAAAATGGATAGCGATATATTGAGCACGTTGCCTAAGTAAACTATAGAATATTAGTTCATGGTTTTACAAATACAAAAGTAGTAAAACAAGTTTTTATATATAGTTTAACACATGTACACTGAATCTGAATTTACATATGTAAACGTTTGTGTCGTAGATGACCTTATATATGTATGTTAACGTGTCGTGTCCCCGTGTGCTTGGCGGCGCATGTCTTGTTTAATGTTTATTATCTCAGACCGTCACAACTCGATACCATATTGTGTATCATCTGTAGGCGTAACATGGTAACGCCAGAACAGCTGTTTTGCCAGGGTATATTCACTCATCTTATAATCTTATAACTGCATTGGTAACCTCAACGATATTTTCTATAAAAATAACATATGTTTATTACTGCAGGTAAACAATCACACTTTATCTTTCTGACATAACACAGCTACATAAAGAGCTATACATATCGTATCAGTATATACACATACATGTATGTACCTACCCGGATGTTAAATGTAATATCCTTCACAACATTATCCTGGGAAATAGAGATATATCGTAACACTTGTAAATCGATTTGTACTGAAATCTGTTCCAATCACCAAATATTTCGATAATTCAGTCTCTTACAACAGCTACACACACATTACTAGCGACCACAAAACGCACATATAGCCATAACGTATCATTATATACACATATATATCTAACCGGATGTTAAAGAGGAAATATCCTTCACAACATCATCCCGAGAAATACAGACATTTGGTGACACTTGTTCTCACATATCAATCCAATTATACCGAAATTGGTTCCAATCACTGAGTAATACGATAATTGCTATCTCTTAAACCAGCTGAAGACAAACACCCACAGTATCGTTACCATCCGGAACCTTTTACTCAAACTTAACATGGCGTCAAAGTATTAGGTCACGTGATGAACTGATTGACATAGTTATTACTGTGGGTTTTTTTTGTTATCATAAAACAATGGTATACCACACAGCAACAGATAGTCAAACAAGTTTTATTGATTCCCATTCGGTCAGCTGTACAATATAAACCGCCATAAACTTTAGCTACTACTGTATTAGCAATGATTAAAATATCAAATGCAATAAAGCTACCAAATAATCCCACTGTATTTTCTATACCTACTGTAACCTGTCTATTATCTTTAGAAATAATTATAAGGCGACAGAGTCAGGGTAGCTCAGCTGGAGAGAGCGACAATATAATTATCACAGCCCCAGGGTACGCATTATGGTCATGCTTCATTTCATTTAACACTCTCATTGTTTTTTGATTATTTTTCTCTTTTTTAATTTCTATATTTTTCATAAAACAAACTTACTAGGTATGTTTTCTTGTCAGGTATGTCAGGGGGAACATTCGATGTAAAGTTTTGGTATAATACCCGAATTTCTAACCAAACTTGTGTCTAACCAGTTGTGTACAAGAAATATCGACGCTGTGGTATTTATTTGTGGTGAACTTTTTCTCTGATATTTTACATTAATACCTTCATTTTATGATTAAAAAAACTTTCGTTCTCGACAATTCCTAACCTAATTATTGTCATAAATTCATTTCATCAACAGCATGAACATGTTGTTTTATTTATCATTGATTTGTTTTTTAAGGGTTGTCAGTTGGTAATGACGTCATCCGCCTTAGCAGAACAGTGATTCCTGAGTAATGAAAGTTAAAACTGTAACCAACTAGAGCTGTCAGACGGTGTGTGGTCACACCCGGAAACTGTCAACTTGTTTGACCTCCACAACACTTCGTGATTTGCAACTATGTATTCCATCGTTATTCATCTAATCTATTGAATACTGTAATGACATAAATGTACATGTTATGGAGAGTGTTGTCCAATAGTACTTTTCGTATTCTATCTATGTATATATAAAAATAATTACATTTCCACTGAACTAAGACTCAGTATACCTACCGAAGAATAGGGAGGTTATTTTGCCGTAAGTTTTCGGGTTGGCGTATGAATACAGCAAATTAGTGCGGGAAGTAGTCTGTTTTAAAGCTTGTTTTAATTTCGTCAGATAGAATGGACATGTGTTTACGTGTTTTGTTCTTGGAACGCTTTAAAAACCAATACAACACGGCTATTTATCTTCGAATGATTACGTCACATTGTGATTGATGACGTCAAATAGCCTCGCACAATTCCAATATTTTAAGAATTATCAAAAATAATAACAAAATCACACTTAATATAAATAAGAATTGGGTCCTAACGTGTTGGGTCTTGTGTCTTTGTTTCAATTAGGTTATACACTTTATATCCTAGATCGAAGATTCTGGAAAAAACAGAGGGACAGAGAGAGTGACAGAGAAAGACAGATACACAGACTGATAGAGTATCTAAATAGAATATTTCTGTTTTGTTATTAGTATCTGCTACAGCATTAAAGGATAGGACTTATCCTGTTGTCTTATCCTTTCGTTAGGTCAAGTTCACAAATCTATATCATCTATTATATGTTGTAAATAATAATAATAACGTATTTTGAAGTGTATTTACGATGTTGCGGTTATAACATATTTGTATTAATGTTACATGTCTTTGTTTCTTGTATCCTACTTAAGAATATTCCTTTTCAAGGCGATATATGACTTATAATGTAATAATTATTGGTTTAAATATCAAATGTTACCTTATCAAACACAGATTATCTTGTGTACAACGCTAATCACTCTTGTCAATAAACATAACAAAACCGCTTTTCTGTGTTCTGCTGTTTCGTATTTCCAGTTTTTAATATTTTATTCATACCTTATATTAATGATAGAATGGATTATTGTTTTACTCTTTCCTACATAAATTCATGTGCTGTTGTTTTTACACCATTGTACTTGCCGGTACGAATGAAAGATATCACGGCAATATGCCATTTTTTCTCGCATCAAACATATCTATAACAAGTTATATGGATACTGTTTAGACTTGAACAACTTGGTAGTGCTTTAAATGAAGGACAACTGAAAAGTCAGGAAAATCAAAGAATCCATCTGGGTAAACAGAGAAGGGGATTCGATAAACAGAGACGAAGGGGGCCAACAGTTGAGTCATCTTTATGACCTTATTTTAACATCCACTAAGGGGCGGAATGGGTAAACTTGTTACCCGTCCCTCGGACTGCCTGCAGTATTATAATGCAGTTGGGCGAAATGTCTCTATTAACTTTGACAGCTGGCTATACTTGATTCGGCTCTCTGAGGCTTAGTTAATTGTTGTCAGCGGCTTAGAGTCGAGACACCGGTAATTTGCACTGTTTGATTGACAAAGAAAACAAACGTTTTCGAAAGCTCGCGAAATACGTTTTCAATCACAACAAACTTAGTTTTTAGTTTTCCTAAATGTTTTGAAATATCACATCGAACGTTACAAACACAACAACATCTTTCTCTCCCTTATTTCTGTAAAATATGCATATTTTTCGGCGTGCTTTTATTTCATATCCTCAGTGACGTAATCCATTCCTGTTTGAGAATACAGCAATATAGTCTTTTTTTTCTCTCTTTCAAATGATAAAAACAGAACAAACAATATTGTTTCATAATATATGCATTCGTTAGCACACTGTTTCATCTTGATGACAAAATGGGCACAAAACGTGGAAGAAGACTTTCGTAAATATCAACTACCAAACATGTTCACGATATCAGATTAAGAATTAAATCCAGTTTTTTGTTTCATAATTCAATTGAGATTGGTTACCGTCAATTGACGTTTCTTGATTTTGATATTATTTTTCATTGTGCTTATAAAGTTATATCAAATTCATATAACCACAGATTNATGCAACCCGCGCCTGGGTCGCACTTAAAACTGATATTTTAGAAACAAATCGTCACTTTCACACACATATCGCACATGGATCGAAAGATCTATTCTTTATGCACTAGGTGGTATCAATAACATGTTTCAAAGATCATTACGAAAAGTATTTTCCAACGTTTTCTATACCAACCCATGTTTTTAATGGAAATTAGGCCATGAGAAATGTCACATGACTTGACGAGATCTCGCGTTACCGAAGGTACTTCCCAACGTTATGACGTAGGCCGGCGAGATTTTAGTCACGTGGCATTAGAAGGCACGGCTATCAAAAAACTAGAGTAAAACATAGTAAGTTTGAAAAAATATGTTTATTAGTGATTGTATTGGTTGTTTGAGGCATGTTATGTATGTTCATCTTATGCATAAAGAATAGATCTTTCGATCTATGTGCGATTTGTGTGTGAAAGTGACGATTTGTTTCTAAAATATCAGTTTGAATTGCGCTCCAGGAGCGGGTCGCATATTTCCCGCATATTATATAGGGCCGGAGTTCTGACGTTAATCGACGACAGACCGATATGAAAAAAGTCGATAAAACGTCAGAATAATTCGGACTAGGTTTTCCGTATGACATGTGAATATTTACTGCTAATCGAAAAGGAATAAGCGCAGTCATAGAACCTGTTTGTTGTGCTGAAAATAAACAGGAAACCATTTGTAATATACTACTGGTAGGCTATGCTATTGATTTACGTGAGGTTTTTTTTTCTGTGTGAGTTGAATGCATGTTTGACAGACATTTATAATTTGTAGTAATCGGGCGTACTTATATTAACGGTCTACATTTACAATAACCCTCTGAGTTTGCTTTCATTTGTGTATTAGTCATGCTAGGACGAATTATTACATATATTGTACGCGAAAGTCAGACTTTTCAGTTGTGTTTAACATTTTAAAGGTCCTATCTGAGGCGCAGTCAATGGCTTAATGAAAACGTATTCATCGGTTTTTCCCCATTCAAATAAAATATTGCCAAAAATAGCAACCATGCTATATTAATTTTTTTTATTAATTCAGTCCTCTTTTCGTACATTTTGGTGATTTTCCACGAGTGCAGCTTAAAATATGTAGCGGTGTGATTTTTAAAACGAGGTGTGCTTTTAAATACGCAGTTAAGAAGCGATGAAATGTAAGCCATATGTTAAATCATATTTTCCTGTTTAAAGTCGTTTTTCGAGTGTCTTATCTTTTTTGCTGTTTTGGTGGACGTGTTAACGTTGTACGTGTTCACTTAAAACGCGAAAATATAAAAGAAAAACTATATTTCTTTCATTGATTATTTAAACAAAACCTCTGGTACAAGCCTGATCTGACTATCCATCTGTAAATAATGACATAAGAAACAGTATCTATAAACAGAATTACGCGCCAATTTAGTAAAAGTTGATGTGCATTTGAGCAAATGCTTTTGAGAACATTATCATTATTGATGGTGGTACATTATGTTGAAAAGTCAACTACGTGCAACAGCCACCCACATAACGTGACGGGCGAACGTAACGCATACTATCATATCCATATATTCGTGGTCTACATGCAAAAAACCAAATCCTGCACTCATTGACTAAGCGTATCGTATCTTAACGGACAATATATTTGTATTTGTATTTGCATAACATAACATCTGTGCTCAATACTATTACATAACGAATAAGTAATCTTAATTTCAGAAGATGATAGGACCTCTGAACAAAATTACCTTTCAAACACTCAAAGCAATGTTTACTGGTTTAACGTAACGGGCGAAATGTGTTGTACCAGGCAATATATAGCTCCACGTCTCGTATGTATACAATTTAGGGGAATACCCTATAAATGCTGATTTGTGTTCTGATATCGAGGCTAGGTACGAGTTAAACGGAACTGGGGGACATTAAGGGGGGTCCGTACTTTTACTGCTCTATATACGAACTGTATTATGTACTGATATTTGTCATTCTTTCCTGCTTCAAGCAGCGGTATGGATGGTGCTTACCACATTGACATAACAATTTATGGTAAGTCATAAATATATTTCATGTATATAATTAACCGTCACATTTTTATTATAGTTTTCCATAATGATAGGCTATGTAATTGTATGAGGAATTCTCATTGTTTATCTGGTTATGCTCTGCTGGATTGAAATCAATTGCATTCCGTTGAACAAATACATAGATAGATGGGTGGTACAAAGTGATATTTTAAGTAACAGGTAAAATGTTTCCGTCTTAAGTAAGATTTCCATCTGTCTTCATATCTTCAATTCCAGGTAACAATATGACAAGCCCATTGCGCATCGAAATTAAACTTTTCGGTGAGTCGGGATTGTTTTATTCTAAATCATCATTATATATTAATTATGTTCTACTAGTCAGTCAGATAAGGATAATGTTTTCTTTTTGGCTATTTCAGGAGATAATTATCAAATGATTTACGGTAAAGTCTTCATAAAACTGCTAGAAAACTGCTAACGTTGTCAGAGAAAAAAAATGATATATTTCCTTTTCTGTTGGTGTGTTGCATGCATTAATTCTCAACTTATTACAATTGAAACTTAATTGTTATCCTAAAAGTACATGTACTGATAATAGAGTTATCGTTACTTTACTAGATATTATCTCGTTACAGATGACGTCAGAGTCCACATTACTGTAACGGATGGAGCGACGACTTTTGCAATATTGTGTTTTATGGAAACGGGACGTTGTGTTATCGTTATACATATGCAGACACAACAAGGTGAGGGATTGATTTGATGCATTTATCAACATTACTGTATTTATCTTAATCATGATAACACCATCATGATATAAAGTATATGAACTAGTTAATTTCGTTGTCAATAATATATTATTATTTTTTTATGATAAGTTTCCTTTTTAAAATCTGTATGTTTTAGTTGCCACAAAAAAATAGATAGCGGTATATTCAGCACGTCGCCAAAGTAAACTATAGCATAATAGTTCATTGTTTTGTTATATTATACAGATACAAAAGTAGTAAAACAAGTTTTATATATAGTTTAACACATGTACACTGAATCTGAATTTACCGCTAATCGATATATAAACGTTTGTGTCGGTGGTGACCTAAGATAGGTATGTGGTGACGTCATAAGATGGCGATCTGCATTGTTCGAATCTGACCAGCTCCACCAAGAAATGCTGTGTTATACATCTGTGTGTGTTTTAGACGGTGGGTACATATCTGTCATTTTGACAGCGTGCTAATCTTCTTGTCATTATGCTATCTTAACTCCGATTATACCCACCCATGAAGAGAGGTTTATGTTTTTGTCAACCGACTCGTCACTGACCTTTGTTCGAACACTTCAGCCATCTTGGTTTACATGTCTTTGTACAGGTCATATACATAGACCACTAAACACGTTCTAGTATCCTTCGTATTTAGTCATTCTACTCCAACTACATAATGTCGGCTTCAAGGAGCACCCCGTCAGGCCCAGCTAAAAGGAAGTCTCCGGACTCAGTGTCCCCCGGACTTACTGACCACCCAACCCATAGGAGGCGGAATTCATTCTCGGGGGTACCTTCCTCTCTGGAGGAGGGCCAGCCACTCCAGCTTGATGTAGGCAAAGGCAAGATTATAGACCTTACCAGCTTGATGCATTCCACCCTTTCCAGTCCTTCATTTGTATCCAGTATAGCACCTGCATGGGCTGAGGCGTGCATACCCCACCTCCGTGAAACTTTCCAGACTATTGTTCGCGATACTATGGCAGACATGATTATACCGCTACAGCAGACGATACATGACCAGGCCACTTCAATCAATGAACTTAAGTCATCAAACGATTCCTTGTCATCCAAGTGCTCAACTCTTGAGAATCAGGTTGGATCCCTAGTATCCCAAGTCGAGGAGCTTGAGCAGTACGGTAGGAGGAACACCCTCAGGTTTCATAACATCCAGTTATCTAGAGAGCAACAACGTTTCACTGACCCAGTCATTATTGACATCTGTAAATCTCAGCTAAATGTTGACCTACGCCCTGAAGATATCTATAGGTCTCATGTAATTGGGAAGCCCACTAGCGAAGGGAAACATCAAATTATATGCCGGTTTAGCAGCTGGAACCTTAAAAACTCTGTGTTTAAAAATAAAAAACGCTTAAAAAATAACCCGTCTAAACTCTTCATTACCGAAGACCTGACCAAAGCTAGGCAAGCAATAGTAAAGGATCTTGGACGAGCCAAATGGACCAAGTCCATTGATTCTTATTGGACCAGTGATGGGAGAATTTTCTTCAAACGATCGAGAGACTCGGACAAAATCCTAATCAAAAACATTCACCATCTGCATTCCATCATTCCAACTCTTCACAATGACTCCTCTGCATGATCAGTATTGAAGTACTCTCAGTACTTTGATTTAGTGTATCGCGTCCTGCAACCAGCATCAGCAACATCTTCACCAGCACTGTCTATATCTTCTGCAACTTTCTCCGCTCGAATAACCTCACTGTTGACTGTAAATGTCACGTACGTTCATGGTGTGTGTACTTTTATCACTTTACGTGATGATCCAGAATCCTTTTTATATATAACGATTCATATAGATAGTTAATCCTAAAGAGATATTCATATCCATGTATCGAAATGGTAACTTGCCATTATATTTGGACATCAATATGGTTGTATTGCATACAGAATGATGTTATTTATTGTTTGATATTTAAAAAGAATTTAAAAAAGTGTCATTCGTTTGATATATAAGGCAAGTATCATAAGTTTCATATATTGATTGATATCCAAAACAAAGATCATTTATTGTTTTATAACCAAAATAAGTATCATATAATGTTTGATACCCAAAATAAGTATCATTTCTGGCTTGATAATAAAAACGAATATAATTTATTATTGGATATATCAAAACAAGGATCATTTGTTTGATATCAGAACTAATAGTATGTTTGGTTGATATCTAAAACTGATATAATTTATTGTTTGATATCTAAAAGTAATATAATTTATTGTTTAATACCCAAAACAAGTACCAGTTATTGTTTTGATTTCTGAAATAAGTATTATTTATTGGATCGATATCTAAAACAAGTATTATTTATTGCTTGATAACCAAACAAGTATCATTTATTGTTTGATATCCAAAACAAGTATTACTCATTGTTTGATATCCAAAACAAGTATTATTCATTGTTTGCTATCCAAAACAAGTATTACTCATTGTTCGATATCTAAAACAGGTATTATTCATTGTTTGATATCTAAGCAAATATTATTCATTGTTTGATATCCAAAAATGAAGTATCATTTATTGTTTGCTATCCAAAACAAGTAATATTCATTGTATTATCTATTGTTTGCTATCCAAAACAAGTATTATTCATTGTTTGATATCCAAAACAAGTATTATTCATTGTTTGATATCCAAAACAAGTATTATTTATTGCTTGATATCCAAAATAAGTATCATTTATTGTTTGATATCCAAAAAAGTAATATGTGCTGTTTTGAATCTTCAAATAATTATCATGTGTTGATTGACAAGAACCACAATTACAGATATCCTGTGATGATTGATATCTCAAATCAAGTATCCTATGATGGTTGATATCACAGAAGACAACTATATTGTTTTCACTGTTATCACTAAAACAGGTAGTCTGTCTTGATTGATATCCGTATGATTCACGTGTCTCCCCAAAATATGCCTTCGTGATTACCCATGCCTTCTTTCGTTTTACCTATGATATGGTCTATGTGTAACCCTACGTAGTCTGATTATGTCTACCTTGTCAATATAAGCTATTTAAAGTGTCTACCTATAGTACCCTACCCTGTGTTGTTTGTGTACCAATTGTACACATTTGTATAATCTGTTTGTCCCAAGCTGACTTGTATATAATTAATGACTATGCTATTCATATAGTTATACCATGCTGAAAATGTAAATAGTTTTCCCATTTTTCTATACATTGTCATTATATACAAAATAATCATAATCTGTCGGTCTATCTATCTAACAATCATTTTAACTCTTACTCTTCTTTATAGCAGCAGAAACATCCTTCGGTTCTCCACCTATGATTTCTTTTATTTACCTTTCCTGTTTACTATTCCCCCTTCTCTTCCCACTTCCCTCTTGTTTACTTCTGTGTGACCTTCACCTCGAGCCCGTTTGTACTGTTGGACAGGTGTATACGCACGTGCGTATGTTCTTTGCCGATAGCCACCCAACCATGACCGTTCTTGATAATGGGTAACGATATAGTAGCACACAGGGTGGCGGTCGGCAATTTCTACATGCGTACACACTGTAACCACTCGAGCTCATCTTCAATATTTAAAATTAATTTAAATTTCGTATTTGATGAATTTATAAATCTATTTGAAATCCTTCTTCTTACATTTAAGACCACACAATACAGTATTCTCTTTTATGTTATACATAGCTATTTCAGTAACACTAATTTCATCCTTATCCTCCATCTTTTATTATTGATTTGCATGGACATACATGAAAACCCTGGGCCTGATGTATCTTCCGATGAATTAACAATTTTCCATTTAAATATACGTAGTTTACGAAATAAGCTAACTCACCTTGAAAATATTGCAGACGAATTTCACGTAGTATGTATCACGGAATCCCACTTAGACAACAGTATATCTGACGAAGAAATAGCACTTCCAGGTTTTAATAATAATCCTTTCCGGAAAGACCGTGAATACTCACAGGGTGGGGGTGTCGTTGTTTATATTTCGCCTTTAATTTCTGCCCAGCGGCGTTTGGATTTAGAATTTCCATCAGGTGAGGCCATCTGGGTCGAAATTATTTTTAATAACTCCTCGTATCTTCTATGTACAGTATATAGACCAAATGACTGTGTAAATCCATTTTGGGAACAATTTGAAAACTCCATTGAAAATGCACTTGATGAAAACCCACATGTCATTATAGTTGGTGACATAAACGTTGACCTACTGGTTGAGACTCGTCATAAACTGAACGACATTATCCGCACGTATCTGTTTTCTAATGTAATAAACCAACCAACTCGGGTAGGCCAAACACGTGCTTCGCTCCTTGACCCCGTGCTCGTGAGCGATACATGCGTTGTTGGTTTTTCCGATGTTATTGAAATTGACAGGGACATTTCGGACCATGACGCTACTCTCGTTGAAATTAAACTAAACATTTTTCTTACTAACAAATTTAAACGCATGATTTGGTGTTATAAAAATGCTGACTATCCTAAATTTAATAACCTGTTACAAAACACCGATTGGCAATACGTATTTAGAAATGCTTACACATGCGACGATATGTGTTCGATTTTTACAGATAAGTATTTGGAATATGCTCATCTTTGTATTCCAACTAAGGTTATTACTGTTAGACCAAATGATAAACCGTGGTTTACTACTGAACTACGTCGTGAAATTAGAATTAGAAATAGATTGCATAAAAAATTAAAAAGAGTTTTTTCTATAGAGAATTTAGCTAAATTTAAAAAACATAGAAATCATGTCAACAATCTCAAACGTAGAACAAGAGAACTTTTTTATGCTGATATTAATGGACTTTTAGATAACTATGCAAAAACTAATCAAAAGAATTTTTGGAAACTGGTTCGGAGATTAACTAAAAGTGCAGATGTATCTTACATTATACCTCCTCTAAAAGACCCTATTACTAATTCTACTGCAGTAGATGATGAACGAAAAGCTAATATTTTAAATGACTATTTTGTGTCTATCTCTACTATAGACGACTCAGGTGTACCTTTACCACAAGTTGATATGAGAACCCAAAGTCGCATAGATAATATATTTTTTACACAAGCTGATATTGTTGACATCCTTAAGTCTCTTAAATTAGGTAAAGCTGTTGGATATGATAAAATTAGTCACCAAATGCTTAAAAACACAGCTCTTTATGTTTCATTTCCGCTATTTCTTATATTCAGAAAGTCTCTTGATCAAGGAATTTATCCCAATTCCTGGAAAAAAGCTTTAGTCATGCCCATTTTTAAGAAAGGCGATAAACAATGCCCCAGTAATTATAGACCAATAGCTTTATTAAGCACTGTAGGGAAAGTTTTTGAAAAAGTTATTACAAAATTTCTGCATAATTATTTATTAGAAAATTCATTGTTATATAAATACCAATCTGGATTTCAGCCAGGTCACTCAACAGTACATCAACTAATTGAAATTTATCATAATGTATGCATAAATCTAGAAAACCGTCATCATACCTGTCTTGTTTTTTGCGACATTTCCAAAGCTTTTGATCGGGTTTGGCATGCAGGTCTTGTACACAAATTAAAAAGCTATGGAATAAATGGAAATCTTTTAGACTGGCTATCCGATTATGTACAGAATCGCCATCAACAAGTCTTCATCCACAATGTTACTTCTCATACTAAAACAACTAATGCTGGTGTACCCCAGGGCTCTGTCTTAGGTCCGCTTCTTTTTCTCTTGTATATCAACGATATAACTGATAACCTTGTCAGCCCTTCCCGTCTTTTTGCTGATGATACTTCCCTATCCGTCTCTTCTCCTTCCGCAATTGAACTAGAAACTACTACTAACCGAGATCTTGAAAAAATTCATAACTGGGCAGAAAATTGGCTTGTTAAATTTAATCCTAATAAAACTGAAGCGCTACTAATTTCAAATACCAATGCTGAGCTTGATGTCAATCTCATTTTTAATAATGTTAATATTGATTTTATCGAACATCATAAACATCTAGGCATTTTCCTAGATGCTAACTGTAAATGGACTCACCATATTGATAACATTTGTAAAACTGTTACGAAACAAATAGGAATTCTCCGCAAGTTAAAATATACTTTAAATCGCAAGACATTAAACAGAATTTATCTTACTTTTATACTCCCTCTGCTTGAATACTGTTGCGAAGTTTGGGACGGTTGTACAACTGCCGATGCAAATAAACTTGAAAAACTCCAGTTAGAAGCGGCGCGTATTGTCACCGGCCTGCCATCTTTTGCTAGTAGAGCGTCTCTTTACTTCGAAACTGGTTGGGAAGTCTTGTCTCAACGTCGCACCCGCCGCAAACTTCAACTTTTCTACAAAATTCACAACAATATGACTCCCTCTTACCTAACTGACCTTCTCCCGCCACTAGTAGCTACTTTAACTCCTTATAATTTGAGAAACTCTGAGAACTATTCCATTCCTAATTTCCGCTTACAATCTTCACTCAACTCGTTCATACCTTCTACTTTAAGACTATGGAATGAGCTTGACACTAATATTAAAACTGCACATTCTTTTAAGAGCTTCACAAACTGCCTCAAAAAACAAAATGAAACATTTAAAGTGCCTGTTTTTTATTTAGCCGGTGACCGTAAGTTAAATATTTTACTAACCAAACTCCGTCATAAATGCAGCCCTTTAAATGATGATCTCTTTAATGTTAACCTAATCAACTCTCCTATTTGTGCATGTGGATATCCTAATGAAAATGCTCATCATTTCTTTTTTACATGCAGTATATATACTGATCAAAGAGTTGAAATGTTTAGAAATCTTCATGAATACTTACCTCTAAGCTTAGAGAAATTATTGTATGGCCATGAAGATTATTCGAGTGACGAAAATAAAAATGTATTTATATATGTCCAACAGTATGTATCGAGTACTCGCAGGTTTTAAATTTGGTCACGTTCTTCTGTCTCCTCTCCAACAGTCCTCATTATCTTTCATATTCATTTCTTAGCTTGTGTCCGTATTACATGGCATAACGTACACTTGTGTGTTCCTTATTATTTTAGTAATCCTCTGTAATGTTTAACTTTCTTTTAAGTGCACGAGAGCGTGAATGCAAGAAGTGTGCGTGTGCTGGAATGTATGTAATATAGGCATGTGATGGGCCATTCAGTTACAGCCAGTGCGGTAGAAACGAATTTTCGAGAAAGGATGGAATGAAAAGGAGAAAGACACAAAGCACGGGACGTGACGAACTGTTGAATAGTTGAAAGTATGGAATAGTGCCAGGATATCACTGCGCTGACTGTGCTGGATGGTTCCATTTTCATGACCAAATTTCAAAATATACCATAATTTGTAAATAAAAGTAAGAATGAATGTGTGCATTATATGTTGAATATTGAGATGTACATTATAATTTATAAACTGCAATGAATAAGTAACATTCTCTCTCTCTCTCTCTCTCTCTCTCTCTCTCTCTCTCTCTCTCTCTCTCTCTCTCTCTCTCTCTCTCCCAATAATAGATAAATGTATTGATTTAAACTATGAAATCCATCTTATGATGTGTATATACAATTATTTATCTTATAAGGAAAGGGCGTTAATAATGTTCATGTAACTTGTGCCCAATCCTCTTGCATTTTTTGGCAATAAAATATGTTTAAACTAAAAATAGGTATGTGAGGTAAAAGGTTAACGTGTCGTGTCTCCGTGTGCTTAGCGGCGCATGTCTTGTTTTATGTCATACCTTATTGTGTATAATCTGTAGGCGTTACATGGTAACGTCAGAACAGCTGTTTTGCCAGGGTATATTCACTCATCTTATACATTCATAACTGCATTGGTAACCTCAACGATATTTTCTATACAAATAACATATGTTTATTTACTGCAGGTTATCACTCACACTATATCTTTCTGACATAACACAGCTACATAAAGATCTATACATATCGTATCAGTATATACACATACATGTATGTACCTACCCGAATGTTAAATGTAATATCCTTCACAACATTATCCTGGGAAATAGAGATACATAATAACACTTGTAAATCGAATTATACTGAAACGTGTTCCAATCACGAATTCTATAGATAATTCAGTCTCTTACAACAGCTACATACACATCACTAGCGACCACAAAAACACACATATAGCCAACAAAGAGCTACATAACGTATCAGTATATACACATATGTATCTAACCGGATGTAAAAGAGGAAATATCCTTCACAGCATTATCCCGAGACATACAGACATTTGGTGACACTTGCTCTCACAAATCAATCCAATTGTACCGAAATTGGTTCCAATCACGGAAGAATACGATAATTTTTTTCTCTTAAAACAGCTGTAGACAAACAACTAGCACCCACAGTATCGTTACCACCCGGAACATTTTACTCAAATTTAACATGGCGTCAAAGTTTGAGTATTAGGTCACGTGATATACTGATTTAATAATAACATATAATGGTATACCACTCAGCAACAGATATTCAAACAAGTTTTATTGATTCCTATTTAGTCAGCTGTATAAAAAGAAGTGACAAATCGATTCTTATTCTTTATGATTTAGCTGGTATTGCAAAAGCAATAATTAAAGTACGCAGTAAAGCCACCAATAAAGTCCTACTTTACTTGCCGTACCTACAGTAACCTCCCCTTAATTTTCTTTAGAAATAACTGTAGGGCGACTGAGTCAGAGTACTGCCGTTAACAAGTTATTTTAGTTGGTTAGGGCGACTGATTCAGAGTACTGCCGTTGACAAGGTAGCTTAGTTGGTTAGGACGACTGAATTATAGTACTGCCGTTGACAAGGTAGCTTAGTTGGTTAGGACGACTGAATTATAGTACTGCCGTTGACAAGGTAGCTTAGCTGGTTAGAGTGACTGAGTCATAGTACTGCCGATGACAAGGTAGCTTAGTTGGTAAGGGCTACTGAGTCAGAGTACTGCCGTTGACAAGGTAGCTTAGCTGGTTAGAGTGACTGAGTCATAGTACTGCCGTTGACAAGGTAGCTTAGTTGGTTAGGGTGACTGAGTCAGAGTACTGCCGTTGACAAGGTAGCTTAGTTGGCTAGAGTGAGATTGTACTTATCGCAGCTCCAGGGTTTGAATCACGGTCTTGCTCTTGTTCAATTTTCAATCTCATTATTTCTTTTATTGTTTTCCATCTTTTTTCTTCTACTATATATTTAATAAAAAAATGTATAAGGTATTTTTCTTTCCTTTCCTTTGATTGTTGCCCTTTTTTATTTTTGTATTTGTCATAAAACAATCTACAATACTAGTATATGTTTTCTTATCAAGAATGCCAGCAAAAAGTCCGATGTAAAGTTAAAGTGTTTGGCAATATGCCTGAATTCCTAATCAGAATTGTCGAACCAGTTGTGTGCATGGTTTTCATTTTATTTTTTATTTTTCTCTTTTTGTTTATATTGTTACTTTCGTTCTATTGTAACACAAGCTACATCAAATTTGTTCTCACCACATCTGAATTTTATTATCATTGATTTTGTTTTCAATGTATTTCAGTTACTAATGACGTCATCCGCCTGAGCAGAACTGTGATTCCTTGGTGATAAAAAGATAAAACTGTAGCTGACAAGAGCTATCAGACGGTGTGTGGTCACACCAGAAAACCATAGACATGTTTGACCTCGTAATTTAAAACTAAACATTCCATTCGTTTTTCATCTAATCCGTTGGACTGTTTTGACATAAATGAACAGTTTATTGAGAGTTTTATAATGTAGTACTTTTTCATATTCTACCTGTCTGTATAATGAAGTGATCGCGTCAGTTTATAAAAATATTTACATTTCTACTAAAAACAGCTCAATATAACTACCAACGAATATGAAGATTATTTTGCCATAAGCTTTCAAGTTTGCGTATGAATACAGCAACT
Organism: Mizuhopecten yessoensis; assembly: GCF_002113885.1. NCBI lineage: Eukaryota > Metazoa > Mollusca > Bivalvia > Pectinida > Pectinidae > Mizuhopecten > Mizuhopecten yessoensis. The sequence goes on along the minus strand of NW_018408791.1, from coordinate 130,298 downwards.
TAGAAGTAGTCCGTTTTAAAGATTGTTGTTATTTTCTTAAATTAAATAAACATGTGTTTCGTTTTATATATTCATCTAACAAGGATTGTACACTGTGATTAATGACGTCATATGTGTTGTCACAAGTCCAATATTTTAGAAATTATCAAAACAATATCAAAAGCACACTGAATATTGGTGTATAAACCTAAATGAGTTTTTTAATGAATTGTTTTAAATAAGTTAAACACTATCTAAGTTTAAATTCTACAAAATTCTGGGGGAAAATGAAAAATAAAGTATCACTGCCTTTGATATCAGTTTGATAACTTTTAGTAATTTTTGATTTGCTTTACGACATAGATTATGGACTATTTGAGAGAGCACGAGAAAGAGAGAGAGAGAGAGAGAGAGAGAGAGAGAGAGACTCTGTGTGTCTGTGTTGTGATAGAAAATCTCGGATTTTGTATCCTGCTTTGCTATTATATCTACTTCATTATTAATGGACTATCCTGTTGTCTTATACATTTGTCCGTTCATGTTCACAACTCTGTATTATCTATTATATTTTGTAAATAAAAATAATACATTTTTAAATATATTTACGTCCTTGAAATGCGGCAATAACTTATTGTATAAATGTTACAATGTCTTTGTTAATTGTATCCAAATTCAGACCCGTTCTTTAACAGGCAATCTTAAGACAGATAATGTAATAATGTTTGTTTAAAGTATCAACTGACACCGTGTCAAACACGATATATATAGTACAACGCCAATCACACTTATCAAAAAAAATATCAAAACTGCTTAACGGTGTTTAGTTGTTTTATATTTAAAGTGTTTATTTATATTTCATTTATACCTCAATGTTAGAATAGATAATTGTTTAACTCCCTCCAACAGACATGTTTCATAAATAAGAGATATGTGTGTGTCACTACTCAGTTTTTACCAAAATTCGATATTTAGATAATGATTTTTTCACCTTTTTTCCTCTTTTCAACTCAGTAGGTACACTAAGTCCGTTAGACTTAAAACGTATCATCTGGTTCAAGTATGTATTAGTATTTTATAATCAAAGAGAACAGCGCCGATGAACAGGTCCAGAAAAGAGTTTGTAATACATGGGACTTTGTATATAAGAAAATATCACGTGTATTTAGAGTACATAGTAATTACACGCTGACGTGAAGCTGCATTGCTATTATTGTAAAAGCTATCTTGTGTGTTAATAGCCCAGATGCCTAGGGTTATGATATATATCTTAAATTGTGTCTAGTTTACCATGTAAAAGTGTTTGTGGTCTAGCTATGTATTTTTGTGATGCTTGATTATAAATTAGATACAGTTGTTGATTAACTTTCTCGTTTGTTTTTATTGTTATTTAATAATCTGGTAATTAGCTGTAATGAAAATATGAAAGTCTATTTTTAGAGAGAGAGAAAAACAAGTGTTTTTATTGCGTAATGGCAGAATATGTCGTCTGCTAGATGGGACTGGTCGGGAAATCCATGATTTCTGCGATTGATTTGTTTAAAGATGTAGGATAATACTATATGATTTGGATCTACTATATGTGTGTTAAATTCACCTTGTCAACTGAAAGGAGGTTTAGTCGGGATAAATTTCAAATTTCAGAAGTTGACAGTGACTCACAGTTGATTTTTGTTGCCAGCACTTCAATACTTTCCTGTCCAAACGGTGTCAGACAATTCCACGTTTTCATATAGTAAGCTTATATTCTGGATAATCAGTGCAATGTTTAGAAACACTGGTAGCTGAATCTAATTCGACAGATTGGAACTACTGATGGAGAGTATTGATGTGTAGTACGTTTTGTGTATTGTTTGGTGTGTTGTCTGATCTTTTTCGTAGATACTGAAACTCTAGATCAGTACTTGTATGACAACTAAAGCTTGGACATGTCTCACACTGAGACTACTGTGAGTGAGTTGAGTGAGATGGGTAGAAGTGGGTCATTAAAGGTATCCTCAAACACGGCCTCAGTGAGGAAGTCTTTGTCGACAGTAATACTGATGGATCTTATATTATTTAAGGCAATTTTGTAACATTTAGTTGCGAGTAAGGATATTGCAGAATATAAATGTACAGATGAAATATGGAAGGCATATGCGAAGATCATATATTTTAAAATGTAACTGGAAATAGATATAAAAATAAAAAGGAAGGAAGTAATTTGTTTCTACTAAGGTCAAATAACAACATATGGGTACTTCACCTTTGATTATCTTCACCTCAACAAAATGACTGTTACACCAATTTAACTATTTCGTGAAATATCACCTATACAATCTAATAAACCAAATAAACCATTTCTATTCACAATGGATACAGACAACATGATATTTTAGCGCATTGTTATACTGCCATACTCTTTCGTTAAGGACGCGATACATAACTGAAACCAACCTCTTGGATTGGGGAGCATAGTGTTCACAACGACTGCATTTTTTTCCACAAGACATTTCCACCTGTTATACCATATATCAGCTTTGGCGGGGAAAGAAAACTTGCCCGTCATAATAAATTGAACACATGACACGGTGTATATGTTTCTAATTCATACTGCAAGGATCCATTGTTATTTTCAGAGAGTAAATGGATTTTTCAACAACGTAAGTACTTAAAATAGCTACAAAAAGTGTAAAAGAAAATTGTAATGGCATTGCTAAAGAAAATAAAGCACACATTTATAGAATGAAAGATATTTAACATGCATGTGAAGCTTATTAAAATTTGTGTTTGCCGTTAAATAAACCTCTGCTGTGTTGTTAAGTCACAAGGACAGAAAGATTATGATCAAACACCAACAAACACGTCTTAATCAATTAAATTATAAACGAGTTGGCGGGATCCATTACGTAAAAACAGGCAAAAACTAAAATAAGCATCATTGTCTCTGCAAATGTTATTTTATTTTATTTTTGAATTATCATTACTCAGTTTAAAAGGACGTGATACACATTCCAAATATTTTAAAATACGCGAGTACAGGTTTTACGTTCGGTCGATTTGGCCGACTAAATACAATAGGGGTTTTCTGCATGGATTCTAAATAAAGACCAACCGTATGGTCGGACGATAACAACGCATGATACACGTGTGTCACTCACGCAGACTATGTGTAAGATACTTACATTCACTCATTTGATTTTAATGATAACAGCAAAAAAATCCGATAATTTACTCAGCAAGGTAATAGGAGATATTTTGTTCGCAACAACAGTGCAGGATTATATTTTTACTTTACTACTAATCTGTGTAATTTGTTTAATGCGCGCTACTACATTTAATACTTATCGTAACTGATAAACACTTGCCTATTTGTGTATGTTTACGTTCAATATTTTAACGATGTAATGTCGTTTGAATGCTGATTAAAATTGTATAAGTTGATATGTATATCTACTTGAACATTTTTTGTGTCCTCAGTTGTGAGTAAGGATATTGCAGAAATAAACATGTACAGAAGAAATATGGCAGGCATTTGCGATGAGTATAGGTTCAAATATTGATAGGCATGCTAATATTAAAAGAAGGAAGCATTGTTTTCTCCCGAGGTCAAATTGCAACAGATGAGTACTTCACCTGTAATAATCAACTTCACATCAACAAAAGGTGTATGATACAGATATAACTATTCAGTGAAATATCGCAGCACCGATTCATCCTAATGATACAATTTAAACTTCCTTTTCACAATGGGTAACGCAAAACATGATCTTTTAACGCATTGTTATAGTATTTCGCTAAGGACACGTTCCGTATCCCACACCTTAGTTTTGAATTGGCGATCATAGTGTTCACAACGACTGAAGACTGTCACATGACAGTAACGTTCGTTATAAGGTATATCAGATTCCGTGGGAAGTGGAAACTTGCAAGTCATAATGTTTTGGCGGGAAAACTAATTATATATAGAACACATGACACGGTGTATATGTTTCTAATTAATAACGCAAGGATTCACTGTTCTGTACAGACGTAAAATGTTAAGACTGAATGGGGTTTTCAACGATTTTCATCATTGCAGGTAATTTGAAAATCATTTTCTACAACATAGAATTACTCATGCAAAATATTCGATTCCAACGTTAAAATGAATGAAGTTCGGTACAATATTTTCTGAATTCGTTAAAATCAATGAAACAGTTGATTGGTCGACATATCTATGAGATTGATGTACACGTACGCATTACCTAAAGGACGAAAGAGATATAATTTTTAAGAAAAACTACCAATCCATCACGTGCAGATGGATAAGGGATTTGTAATGCATGTACTTCACTTTATGTATTATTTGCCGTCTTTGATTATGACAACTAGCTATTCTCTCTGTTTTCTCTCTCTGTACTATTTTTTATTTTTGTATGTACTTTTTGATAATAGCTGTCTAAACCGTCCATTCAAGGTGCGCGCGAGCTTGACCTCCTCAACTTTACTTTTTGATTATGTATAGTGTTTGTAAACGTTGATATTTTATGCTATAATTTGTTTCAATGTTTTGTAAATTGCATCGAAAATAACTTCGGTCTGCAGTAGGGTACCGTGATATTGTGTCTAACATAAATATTAAATCAGATACTATCAAACACGCAATCTCTGTTGAATATTATGGAAAACACTTGTCAATTTATACATTATTACACAACGTATAACGTGTATATAACCATGACTTACAATGACAATAGCATTGAAAGCTTAACTCAACCATACCTTATCAATAACCCTATATCAACACTTAACCTAACTCATCCCTGTCCTACATTTTGTCTTCTATCCCTAAAAATTTACCATACTATGACACATATTTTTCTCTACACGAAACCTACTACTACACTGATAAAATTCTACCTATTCAATGTTTTCCTATACACCTGGCCCACGACTACTGGATCGTTTAATAACACTATCTGAGGATTTTGTACCGTCTGCTAGATCTTTTTTCCCGCGCAAAATTTATCCTCTTCATAGAACTACTGCAGTAAAACAGGTGTCTATCACACCAGGACGCTTTGTTCAAGGAAAGGTATGTGTTAATTGTTTTCACTCCCAGTTGGAAGATGTTGTTTTTTCCACTTTTGTCTTAATTTAAGCACATTAATTAATTATTAATCAAGCTTAAATGGAGTTTTCTAAAATATGTTTGATAGTTTGTGGTGTTGGCCACTATATTTCAGCAACTTATATTGATAGTGCCATAACAATTTGTCGATGTGAAGATCGTGTCAAACATATCTGTTGCATATTAAGGTATTTCCACTGTTTCGGATTATCATTAATATACAAAGCATATTAATTTACATGTATATTGTTAATTGTGTACACACACACACACATACGTACGCTCGGTAACCCAGAAGAGTAGGCCTAATTCACAAAATGAAAGAAACCGCGTGATGGTGAAAACGCTAAAATATGGAGTCAACTAAGGTAAAACCTGGCATAATAGCGTTGAAAGTTTAACTCAACCATACCTTAACAATAACCCAATATTACCTCTGAACCTAACTTATCCCTTCCCTACACTTTTTCTTCTGTCACCCTAAATATTTACCTTACACTGACACATACATACTTACATGTATCTTTTCTCTACCCTATACCTATTCCTTCAATGACAACTGTGTACCTTTGCAATGTTTCCCTATACATCTGGCTAACGACTGCCGACTCCTCAGACATTATTTGATTATATCCGAGGATTTTGTACCGTCCGATATATCTTACTTCCCGCGCAAAATATATCCTCTTCATAGAAATACCAAGTAAAGCAAGTGTCTATCACACCAGGACGCTTTATTCAAGGAAAGGTATGTGTTAATTGTTTTTACTCCCAGTTAAAAGATGTTGTTCTTTTCGCTTTTTTATTATCTTAATTTAAGCACATTACTTAACTATTAAATAAGCTTAAATGGAGTTTTCTAAAATATGTTTGATAGTTTGTGGTGTTGGCCGCTATATTTCAGCAACTTATATTGATAGTGTCATTACAATTTGTCGATGTGAAGCTTCTCTATCATATGTATTATGGTTTGTCTGTGTATGTTTCTTTTTGAAAACAGTGATAATAAAGGTGTATGCAGTCTACCCGATTTTTTTCTCTGAACCGGACAATATCTTAGCCTCAAACCTACACTAAATCATAGCAGCAACATTATCATAACAATGTTATTACAGTTCCCTTACCATACTAGTAACCTCCACATATAACACCGCCTTCTCTGCTCCTACTCTAAGTCTAAGTATACATTTGTCGATTCACCAACAAATCTAACATCGCTGATTGAGTACAATACCAATAACAATTCTTCGTAACATGGTTTCCGCGGGAATTCTATTAATTTTACTGTAGCGTGGCTATCAGACAGTACGGTATTTACTACGTACAGCGGAAATAATATGTCTTGTTTCAATTAAAAGTCAGCATACAAATTGGTATTCTAATATTTTCCTGAATCTGTCCCCAAATTCCTGACAATTTTTGACTGCGTGATTCCATGGGGTTGAATCCGTGGTATATGTTTCTGTTTATTTTACTTTTACATTTATCAGCAATACGATCTCAAACCACACGAACACTCATTGTCCATAGAGTGAATACCGAATTGAAAAATAGATGAATTCATAGTTATATTTTTACAATTGGCTAATGCACCTAAATCCCTGATAAACGAAATCATGATTGTCTACAATTTAAATTCATCCTTTTCACTTTACTTAGCTCATTTAATGATAATCTTAAACAATTCTTTGAAAAGACCACAGTGTAGCATTACTTGAGACGATAAAAGGTACAAACGGGTAGAAAATCAGCTATGAAAATGTCAAATTATAACTAAGGTCTTTACAAAAAGAAATGTATTTTTTTAAGAAATGCTATTTGCATGAGTAACTGAGTCATTGAAAATAAATCGTTGGATTATGCACGAACAGGGCTGCGCACAAACTCGATAAAAGTGATTAAACTATGATAGCAATGACACACCTTTGTGCTTTACAAAAGCTTATATTATTATATAGTTTATTATTTTTCAACATTCAGACGTACAAACCAGCGTAACAAAATCAAAACAAAATGTCAACATAGTAGGCAACATGGCGGAGAAGATTTACGTCTTCTATATCGCTTTTATCAAATTAATCGCCCTGCCATATTATGGTTCATCGATATACATCAAGGTATTAGACAAAAGTGTGCTGACAAGAGTTGAACACTCTCTAGGTATTATCAACTCTCTAAATGATGCTACAACACGTACTTTGTAACTTAATTATCACCGGGATTATATCTCTGTATTAAGACAAATTGTGTAATATACGTTATTACAGTCTAACAATTCATATGTCTGGTTAATTTTATTTTAAACTTACGTTCTGAAATACTCGAACAGCGCTAGTTTTTATATGTATTAATCGTTATCTTCGACGCATATTTTATACTCAGTACGCTTTTATTACCAATTTTAATAATCATTATTTCAGAAAATATGTGTCGTTTCTATAATATAAACAGTTGGAATCGAATGTTTGGTTTGCATCTTTAAACAAGGCTTCACACTTTGATAAAACGAGTGTTAAAATAACGCATCCATCAGATGATCAGCTAAAACAACTGTTTATGTTTTAGGAAATAATGAATTTGTTCGCTTCAGCAGAACAGTGACTCATTTTTAGGAAGAAGAAAATACTGGCATCGCTTGTCAACAACATCCTTAAATGATGAAAATGATAAGGATAATAATAATAATGTACAATACACGTTTTCTGACACAGGAAATAATTAACGAAAGGATCATATATTCCACTGCTTCATATGGGATACATTTTGATTGACAAGTCCCTGTCTTGAGGAAAGGAAATCTCAATAAAATGGATAGAATTTTCAAGTGTTCAAATTTAACACACTCTATTACCGTTTAGTACATTTATATTATATTGATATGTTGAAGCCGGACTAGATATCATTGGGCTGGAGTTCAGAGTTAATAACTTATACTGTGATATTGATGCCGGGCTGGAGTTCAGAGTTATTAACTTATACTGTGATAATGATGCCGGGCTGGAGTTCAGAGTTATTAACTTATACTTTGATAATGATGCCGGGTTGGAGTTCACAGTTATTAACTCATACTCTGATAGTGATGCCGGTCTGGAGTTCATAGTTATTAAATTATACTATATTATTAAATACTTTGTTACGCTAGACAATAAAATATAAATCAAGGTCGTCCACATTGAAATCTTATCTATCATATTACAGACTCTGCAATTGTTAAAAACGTGTTTTAATATGTTTAATCAAGTTCAACTGATATCATATCCTGTTATATTTAAAACGACGATTTAAAATGTTTGTAAAGAACGGACTAGGACAGTTACGAGCGGTACACGTTAAATGTACGGGAAAAAAATACATATCCCCGTAGAGTAAGCGTCTTGTTTTAAATGTGTGTAATACAACAATATCACGACACATGTGTGCAATCGAACTACTTCACGACACCATACCTCACTCTTCAGATTGTATAACTTCATTTAATACCATACGTCAACATTCTTCCTGAACAAAACCCATGCCTACATACAGATTCATAGCTGACCAATGTAAACATATGTGTACCTACCCGGAAGTGAAACAGAAATATCTTTCACAACAACATCCTGTCAAATAAAGACAATTAGCGACACTTTTTTTCTCAAACCAATCAAGATGTTACGGAATGTGTACCAATCTCTGAGGAATTCGATATATTCACATAAGTAGCACCTACAGTATCGTTACTAACCGGAAACTATTTCTCAAAACTTACTTCGCTCATTAAGTTGTTACAAAACACCAGATACATTGCATCAAAGTAACTTGGTATACTGATTGACACAGTTTAAAGTACAGTGATTACTGTTGTCACAAAACACTGAGTATTTATTTAACCATGTTGTATTTATTTCAATTCACTTTGATTAATTGCAAAACGTGAGCCATCGAAAGTTATTCCTTAATTTCGATTTGCTATTACGGAGCAATAATGAAGGATTGCTGTTCCACTACAGAAAAATCCTACCAATTCCACGTTATTAAAATGAATTTAGGCTCATGTTTAGCTTTCGGAGCAATCTTGTATTTTTTTGCCATAAATGATTATCAAAGCTGTTAATATCCCAGATTGTGGTGCATCAAAGCTGATCAATTATTTTGTTAATACGAAATTTTAACGTGTATAAACAATGATTTATGCTTCTCATATTTTACGTTTTAAAACTCATTATGTGATGAAAATAATGTTAAACTAGTTTTCAACAACTGATATGTATTATATTTGCAAACTAAATTTAATCACTAACATGAACTAATATTAATATAGATTATATTATTTTTTCGAGATTTCCATTTATTCAGTTCGTAATGATGTCATCTGCTTAAGCAAAACTGTGATTCCAGAATAATAAAAGACAAACCTCTCCCCCAGTTATGCTCTGCCTACATTTAAATTTATAAAATCAAGTTATACAACGATGATATATGTATGACATACTTCTTTGAAAGTTTTATATTTATATCTCTTTCAGATATGGATGCATTATCACTCTTTTTTATATGAATGTTAATGCAAATCTTTAAGATAAATCACTCACAAAAACATAGAAAGACAGAATATTATGTCTTTTTTATTTCCAAACTTTAATTTGATATTTGCTACGATTGTAACAGATATAGGCTTATCCTGTTTTATAATCTTTCTTTGTAACAAATTCTTGTTTATTGTGCCTAAATCAAGTTTGTTCCTTTCTAAGACTATTTAGAGTGACATACTTTCATAATGTTTTTGTACAATATCATACCGTGTCAAACACGAATTCAATGCTATATATCAATAACCCAAACGATGATATATGTATGTAATCAAATCACGTCCTAATGCTTGTGTACAATATTTACTCTTACCGTGTCAAACACAAATTTCTTGTTGTATAACACTGACCTCACTTGTAATTAAACATGTCAACACCGTTTTATTGAATTGTTTTTGGTTGGGGGTTTTCCGCGTCTTTACTTTTGTTGGTCCATGCGATTTTGAGAATATTTGAATGTCTCATTTCTTGAAACAATCATACTCTGGGGTATTTATACAAGATACTGCCACCGAAACATTGACATATATATAAATGCATACTTTTTATTTTGCTAAATGAGGATTTGGACCCGTTTGACTTTATTAGTATATTTCATGAAGCCTGAATATCAACGAAAACTAACTAATGTAAGCAGTCCAGTAGTTTAAGCAAGATAAGCACGAGTTAATTCCCTTTATATTTGAATGATGTATTCGTACAGACGGTCACAAGACATATGTTAGCTTGTTGAATTAGATAGGCTTGATTAGTATACGACTTAGAAGGAAGTATGTAAGATGTATTTGTTCACACTTTTATTTTAAAATACAAGTACAACGTTTATGCATATTTTCGGCTTCTATGAATGCATCGATATAAGTAAAGTTACTGTATCATATCAGATAAATTTCGAAAGGAATATAAGAAGGTTACAACAAGGCCTTAACATTTTTTTAAATAAATAACAGTTGCAGTAAAAATTTGAAAATATGAGCAACACAAACGGGTAAAAAAGCACTGTTTGGTCCAAACTTGACGAAATAGGCGATGACATTGCCTAGTTTAAGTTTAATCAGCTTTTACATTTTGATTTTCTCCTGTTTTCTTTGTTTCGTTTTTTTACCATTTATCGAATTGCTTATTTAATATACGTGCCTCATGATTTTGTAGCCTTAGTGATTAGTATACGTTAAATGTGACTGGCACTAAAAAAGCACTGTTTGGTCCAAACTTGACGAAATAGGCGATGACATTGCCTAGTTTTATTTTAATTACCTTTTACATTTTGATTTTCTCCTGTTTTCTTTGTTTCGTTTTATTTACCATTTATCAAATTGCTTATTTAATATACGTGCCTCATCGCTTTGTAGCCTTAGTGATTAGTATACGTTAAATGTGACCGGCACTAATGCTGAAGTATATTTTCGTTATTCAAACTCCTTCTTCCCTCTCCAAAGTTTCACCTTATCCATATTCTACCCTTAGTCCATTTCTACCCGTATTCCTTCTCAACACTGAGCCTTTACCTACGCTTATACTCATCTAGCCCTACAGGTACTCCATGCTTTCTAGGTATACCATTACATTAACGTTACCGATAAAGTACTTTTTCTCCAACAAATTAAAACACCTTGACATTACTTTAATCCCCATAATACTTTCCCTCTCCTAACTCTTATCAAAGTATCAATTTCACATGCCGTCTCAGATCCTTCCCTTGCATTCATTTTAAACTTAACTTATACACAACCACCCTCCGTTTATATTACCCCTACCTACCTGTTCCCTTATTAAAACCTTAACACTTCCTCCACTAACGCTTCCATTCTCTACACACGCCCTTACTTACCACACGCCATTCGTTACCCTATTTGTACCCTGAGACTTATGTACCGTAGATCTATACTAACCAAAGCTACACTAACGTACTACACTTTCTCAAACTGCCTCTTCTCTTTCCAACAAAGGAGGTATATTCGTCGGTCGGTTAAACCTCATTTAACCTTATCCTAACCTAAACTTTTGGTTGAAACTGTTGAGTTTGAAAAGTGACACTGATACACATACTAAATAAAAAAAAGTCGACCTCCGTACCGCACAGAGATATAAACACGATTTACCAAGCGATAAAATAATCAGTAAATGACGATATAAATGGTAACGCCAAGGCATTGTAATACGCTTCCGAAAGTCTTGCTATTCAAAGACAAAATATTACCACTATACCTTTATTTGAAATCACTATGTCATTATAGTTTGTGAATAGTTCTGTAAGTTTCAAAACAATCATAACAATTGTTCACCGTTTCACTTTTAGTTAGGCTGAAACAAAAGGAGTTTGCTTTTAATACCCGTCATTATTAATCGATAGTCCAAAGAATGATTTTTTGTCATATGCACTCGGTATTGAAATGCGTCACACCAGGTGACGGGCGAACGAGAGATTTTGAATCCGCATGTAAAGAAATGAACAAAAGACTCGAGTACACATGTGATTGTATATATATAGGATCTAGTAAGACAAATTGAAAAAAAAAAATGTTTAACTCCATCTTTTATCAAGAAATCGAACCTAAACTTGGAAGATATTATCCACAGATTGATAAGAATCACAAGCGGTCACACAAGCTAGAAGTAATTTGAATACCTTATTGGCAATTAAGAACACACGCCATAATAAGCCAGTTGCCTACTTACGAGATAGATATCTTGGCAAATATTTCTTTTGAAATGCAGTGTTAAATGTCGCCAAATTTATCATATAAAACTATGTAATATACTAGCGGAAAAAAGAAACTGCATGCGGAACATGTATTACCAACTGTATATACAAGAAAATGCACACACATGACCGAGTATGACACATACACACTATCCGTGTGTCATTGACAGTTTTTCCCGTGCAGTCTGCTCTCTACAGGCGTTGACCAGTTTGCACGTGTTTCTCGTCCAGCCATCCAATTCGACAATGAAAGTTTATTTTTCAACTGTTGGGTTACTCTGTTGAGGCCAGTGAACAGTAAAAACATCATTATAACGTTTTAGTTTGTGATTAATGCTATGCCGAGGCTCAATGAAAATGACCGCCTCCGGATTATTGGTATGCTTCAAGCTGGTATGGGCCAAGCACGTTTCCATGTCCATCGAAACACAATCCGGGATTTGTGCAGACGACATCAACAGTTTGGCCACGTCGGCGATCGACCTCGTGCGGGACGTCCACGTGTGACGTCACGTCAACAGAACAACCATATTCGGCTTGTCCATTTGAGAAATCGCTTCCAAACGGCAAGTTTGACTACACGGACAATCCCTGAGTTGCTACCAATAAGCCCGAGAAATGTACGGAACCGAGCTATCCGTCCTCGACGTATTGCAATCCGCCCAGTTTTTCTGCCACGTCATCGAGTAGCACGTCTGGACTGGTGCAGAAGGCATCTGCGATTTACTCGACGGGATTGGGCAGGCATTTTGTATACGGACGAGTCGCGAGTCCACCTGGATAGTAGTTCTTTCGGCGGAGGCAGCGTTATGATTTGGTGGTTGTTAACGGGGAATTTGAACGCGCTACGTTACCGTGACGAGATCCTCCGGACCCACGTCGTTCCATTCGTGCAAGGGCAGCATTACGCTACAGCAGGACAACGCCAGGCCACACACAGCTCGTGTCGCTATGGAGTTTCTGGCCCAGCAGAACGTTGACGTGTTGCCCTGGCCTGCTGTATCCTCCGATCTGTCGCCCATTGACCACGTCTGGAATGAAATGAAGCGCAGATTACGGGCATTACCTTATCAACCGGTGATGTTGGCTGATTTGGCTGCAGCGTTTGTACAGATCTGGAATGCCATCCCACAAGCATTCTTGAACCGTCTGATAGGCTCCATGCGTCGACGGTGCCAGGCTTGCATTCAGGCAAACGGTGGACATACGAGGTATTAACTTTGTGACCTCAGTATTGACCCCTGCTGTGTTTACGTCACTCCTGAGCGGACTTATGGATTCCATAACGTGGAAAATGGAATGCAACTGTTCTACGGCATACACATTTATTTTTATAACACATTTTAGGCATGAACAGTTTCTTTTTTCCGCCAGTATATTTGCATATTTGTTTTGTTTAAGTATGTGATTTCAAAGGTACGTCTTGGTGCTTTGATGTAATTTCGATATATATTTCGAGTTAAAAATGATACACCTATGATTATATTATAACAAAGCTGGTGAGTTCGGATTATAGATAAGAAACAGAGAAGGATATACTGGGTTATGTCTCCATGTGTTGTTGTACATTGTCATCTTTACGTTTCCTTAGTTTCGACTCCTCTTTAGTTCCCGTTTTTTTGTGGTGAAGCGGCGTTATAACGTTTGTTTCCAATGTTTCGCGTTCTTCTCAGCCCCCGGTGTTGATTTTGAGGTTAAGTGTCATCATTACGTACCCTTTGTTTCGTCTTCTCCTGAATTCCTGGTGTTGTGATCTCGTTGATTACCGATCTGGTCTTTGTGTAACAGCAAATGAACATATCAAAATATTTATAGTATCATGTACATTTAAAATAGTCTGATAAGATAGTCGTTATAATGAAAACTCTTGTGATGCGTCTGAGTGCGAATGTGATAAACTTTTTATTTGATAGTGATGTAAAAGTGGTGTAACATACATTAGAGCCTTATTATCATTTGTCTTGATCTGCATTGTATCAGACACAACAGTGAGTAATTGTCACAAAACCACGCTTGTACACAAACTTTGGATGCATCAACAAGGAAATATGCTAGCTTTAATGTCATAAGAAGTATCATTTATCTAGTTAATAATTGGTAAAAAGTTAAATGTTCAGTACTTAACTTTCTCCTTTTGACAATATTGACGGGTATTGATCCACCTGTGACAAATTGATGTATTGCATCTTTATCTGTGCCAAGATGTTTTTTTACAAAACTTCAAACTTTTTCCTAAATAGTGTGATAATTTTGTTGGCAATCAACCATGTCTGTCAGTTTTAAAGTTTGGAATTTGAAATTGTTAAGCACAGTATTAATATGCAGTGATTACTAAAAATGAAAATGATCCTATCATTTACATAACGGACAAAATGGGCCCAGTATACTTCCCTGTAATACATCATCCTAATGATACTTAATTAACCACACTTTTTGAACGGAGGTACATCATTTCGAACGTAACGAGCGAATGTAACACATACAACAGCACATGGGACAACTAAGAAACGTTACAGGGTAGAGAGATGTGGGTACAGACATTATTGACAAGGTTCGTTCATTGTATATGTATAGTGTAACGGTCGAAAATATTCTAGACAAACCTATATTAGAACGCGCTGTTTGTTTTGATTATGAGTTATATAACTTAGAGGGGTTCAGGTAGATAACAACTAATTGAGATTTCAAGGTTATCTGAGTAAATTATTATGATTAATCAATAATTATTTAAAGATGTAACCTCAGTAGCCTGTTGAGGTGCATTATTGAGCGTCCATATACATTGTATATTAACGATGGATTTGATACGCGGATATATCGGACATTTCTCATACATGCCATATTTTGGTATAGTGAGTAATATACACGTACTTGTAAGTTGAAAATATATTTGTGATAAGTAAGATTTTTAAAAATACCTCAAAGTCAATTACAGTAGCATGTACAATGAACCTAAAATATGTTGCATAGACACGTCATGATCATACATCAATTGTCTTGATTAAATACTTTGAAGGTTTATATCTTAGATTATTCGTAAATTACAATTGATACACAAAGTGCTATATTTAAACTTTATAATGTAGATAATTAACTGATACGTTTCATCTAAAATAACTTAAGAATCATATACATTTAAAATTATCTCAGAATATAGTCGTCACAGTGATAACTCGTATGACGCGTCGGAGTGTATGAATGCTGCAAACTTTTCATTTGATTTTAATAATATTACATATAAAATGAAAAATGATTTTAGCATACATTTACCCCTTATTATCACTTGTGTTGTTTTGTGGAATGATTGAATGGTGAATAATTCATTATATAGGACTCCACATTGATAAATTGTCACAGAACCACGCTTGTTCAATAACATTGAATACATCAGTAATGAAATATGAAAGATTAATTTGTGCAAAAGAATATAACTATTCATAAATGAAAGGCTACTGTCACCTTGGCTGCCATGCATTATAGATATAGCCGTTTGTTATAAATCAGCTGATGATTACAGAGCTGTGACATTATCAGCAATGAATTTGAAAAAATAGTCACAACTCATGGATTTTTTACTCAACATTTGTTTATATAATAGAGCTGACAGCAGAAGAAAATATGAAACACTCGATCGTCAAACTAAATTCTTTGTGTCTTTGTATGTAAAAAAGAGAAACTGCCCAGAAAATACTCAAGGCACAATCTGACACTTAACTTCTCAGAGTATCGAGCACAACAGAGTGTGGCAACGGCGACGATTGCATTTATCTAACAAATCTAAAAATAAAGTAGGTAGTTTCCTTAAACGTAACGGGCGAAACAAAATTATTTTTACTATAGGCTATTGACGGAATACCGATAACATAACATTTTTGTAACAATTTTTTAACGGACGTGTTGCGTATCAGGGATCGGGAGGAGCACAACGTCGTGCGAATCAATGGTATACAGTATATTCAATAATGTATTAAAGGATTATTTTCATTTTGTTCATATTTAATTTATAAATTGAACGGGCAAAGATAAATAAATGGTGTTTTGGTTTTTTTGCATAACAAAATTTACATTTCACTTATTCGTCTTTTCTTTTACAGGGTTTAAAGATCGTCTATTTTAATTTTAACAATAAGCGCACATTAGTGAAATTGAAATCATTAGATTTTCTCAATTTAGTATAAAAGGATGGAGATCATAGACATTTTATTTTATTTCAATCGACTATATGTAAATACTTTAAAAACAAAATTTGGGTAAAAAATTGACTTATGATAAAGTGCTTTTGCATAAAAATATGTTGGTGTGATCTGTTTACCCTTGTGACGTAAACAATTATTCACAGTAAATCTCGGTTATTAAAGGTCAGCACGACCTGCTCTTTATTGTGCAAGTGATATTATTTGTCATTTTTTGTCATGACATACATATTTGTTTCAATGACTCAAATGCATTGAGCAGATGTTTCCTATAATGGTATTTGTGAAACATATACAAATGAACATTATCATCCCTGATGATTTTGAACTGCATACCAAGTGTCTAGTTTTTGTGATTCAAAAAATGATAATTATTTAATATTGAATATTGCAATAGATTTGGGTTATATAAGCGTAGTATGAATGCTGTATAAGGTTTGTTAGTCTAAAAACTATAATTCTGAAATTCGTACAGTATCAGCATAATATAAACCAATTTTGTTATTTCAGAAATCACTTCTAATTCATTGACAATCACCATGGCGGTACCGACTGGTCCATTCTTGACCCACACTGGTATGTATGCGATATCACTTGACCATACAAATCGTTGTTTTCTCGTCTTTGTCAGAATGATGAAGACTAATAACTGTTTGGATATTTGTGTGACATCCTCTTTAAAATATATTTTCATTTTATAAAATTTAATGTATCAAAGGACAAATATATCTTTCAATTCGTGACGTATAATACATTCGAAAATAATGCATTATTATTGCAGAAACTGGAGACACAATAGCATCCACAAAATTATATGCGGTGTTACCGAAAATTTATGCTCATATCATTTACGTAACAAATAAATTAAGCCCAGTATACTTCCGTCTAGCAATCTTACCCCGATGGATGGGTTAGATACTGTTTATCGTTACGATACTTTATGACCAACACAAATGCAGAATATCTCAACGTTACCGGCAAATGTAACACATACCACAGCACAAGGGACTAGAACACACGTACGGACATTATCGACAAGATCCGTTCATTAAATCTGTATATTGTTACAGTCGAAAACATCTATAAAAACCTAGTTTAGAAGCGTTGTTTAGTTTTATGTTGCATTAGAGGGATTAAGGTTGATAGAGTAAGCTTTCAAGGTAAGTTGTCTTTATTGTTATTATTGACAGATTGATTGATTACTTACCATTGGTTAAAAGTGATTTTTTGAGCCAACGTGTTGCGATGATGAATTTGATACCCGAATAGGACTTACCCAATATTTTCTGACAGTGTGAATTAAACATGTACAAATAAATTGAAAGATGGACGTAACACACACAGGTGATTACACCATTGAAATGTAGTAGTAGAAACAGTGTGCCAAGAATTACACTACATCATACAGCTGTTTCGTCCTTTTTTGACTTATCGTTGATGCTTTGGGGCTAAAATAATGAAAATCTAATTAGGTCTTAACTGCTGTTAAAACAGGAGGGGGAGCCAATTACAGACCTTAGGTTTTGAATGATATTATGAAGTATTTTGAACATAAATGATGCTTTAGATTTTTTAATAGCACATGTAGATGTATGCAGTTTTTAACTGTTACTTATTGTGCAAAAAGTCACGTTGAAAACAATCTTAAATGTACATGATCTTTAAAAATTATTTCCCGCATGCTTTTACATGGAACATGCATCTGAAATATATTGCATCATCATATTTTAATTAAATATTTGTACATAGACAACCTTCTAAACACCATGAATTTTTAAGTGATACATGAAATTATATATTTCAAGCTTGTACTATATACATATAATATGTATGAATAGTGTAAACATTTTATTTGATATAAAATGATGAACCGTACCCTTTTGATTATTGGCGTTTGAAGTGCATAGAAAATTAGAAAGATAATGAATCGCCCCATAAGCATCCATGAAAAAAACAGTAAATATTTCATGATGAAATATAGGCACAGTTCTTTAACATGAAAGTAGACCTGCCACAAAAACGTATTTGACATCATAACACCAGATTTCACTGTTATCGTAAATCTCCTAACATCGTGATAATTGCGTGTGCTCGGTTAACAGATCATAAAGGAAATATCATTCTGCTGATATGTGATATTAATTATTAGTATATTTAAAGTCAGTAGTGATTATTATATTAAACAAACGTGATAATAAATTGCAAGGTTAAATAGTAAAAGTGTCTTATTTGTTTTCCACACAAGCTAATTTCCTCTTATCATTTTTCCTAAGACATCTCATGAGATTCCTTTATTGATCAATCAAACGATCGGTCTAGTTTGATATCAAGTAGGTGATTTCCAATATTAGCGTTACGGACGATAGCATTACAGTGTACTTCCGTTCCGGGAATGCCTATACATTTTAAAATCATTTAACAACATGGTGTATTGTAAATGTAACGGACATTTGCGCACAGGGAGTCAAGCACGGACGTACGATTACAAGGTAAAAAGTATAATTAATAATGTGATTATGTATCCGTATTGGATTTATTTCAGAAGTGAAGATGCTAACTGGTAGTAACAAACAAGTTCTCATTTCGTTTAATTTTAGATCATAATTGTGTATTTTAGTTACCTCTATTTGATTTTTGGATATCTTGAAATAATCAGCTTTAGGCAAAACAAAAAGTAATTATTTTTTTCAATTATTATTGATTGTGATTTATAAATATATACATGTAAACAGATTTTTTAAAAACGTAAAATTTATATAATATGTTAAAAGTATTTGATTTGAAACACCATTTATTTTGACCTTTATCGTTTTTGAAGCAATATCCTTACAATACTTTGCTTTTCACTCTAATTTGTTCAATACGTATAAACCTAATACGTTTTTGTTATCTTTCCCTATCTGAAATCGAAGTTTTATATAAAATATATATGTCATAATGGAATATAAAATTTGTTTCTTTTGCAAATAGCAATCCTATGTGCGGGTGACGATACAATATATGTATATTAAAAAAAAAATAACGATGGCCGCTTGCGTTGATTATTTTCCCCAACATTTTCAAATCCCGAGTTTGTGTTAGCATCAAAAATAGGGGCTCCACTTGCTGTTCAGCTTTTTCCAAAGATTTCACAAAGTTGTAGATTTGATGATAATATATATATGTATATATACCATTTCTCTTGAATCACGAGTAAATGTGAACGGGCAGCCAGTGCAACACAAGGGCTCTTATATACATAACATTACATTTGTGCGCATTACTACAACATAATATGAAAGGAAATCTGAAAAAAATGAGGTTTCGAAAACACATAACAAGTCTTACTAGATTGAGGTAACGGGCGATTAGTGTCACGGTAGTGTAACATATAAATGTAGCTCCACTCCATGTCTCGTAGCTTGGTCTAAAAGGGAAATCCCAAGAAAGTTACGAGCGAACTAACTGGTTTGGGAGGAGACACTACTGGATATTTTAGTTATGAACCTATTGTGTACTGATACCCGTCATTCTTTCCAGCTTCAATCATCGATATGGATGTTGCTTACCACATTGACATTAGACTTTATGGTAAGTCGTTAATATATTGCATTGTAACTGTACATAAATACCGCCACATTTTAGTGTAGTTTTCCATAATGATAGGCTATGTAATTGTACGAAGATTTTTTATTGTTTATTTGGTTCTAATAATAATAATTCGAGGTTCTTAGATACCGCTTTATCTCAAATTAGTTCGTAGGTCGTCTCAAAGCGGTTCATAAATTATTATCCGTGGTTTTAGGGCCTTTACAATCAACCAATATATGTCTCAACTCCCTAGGGAGCATACAGCCGGAGCTGCCATTTCGGCGCTAACAGATAGCATTCAACAATTATAGCACTACCCAATCACGTACTCATTTACAGCTGAGAAGACTGGAACAAGCGGAGTAAAGTATCTTGCTCAAATAACCCGCAACCCTGCGGTCATGAGCCCGGCGTCCTACTACTAGACTACCGTGCCTACTTCTGATGTATTGAAATTAATTGAAATCCGTTGAACAAGTTTTAAACACATTTAGAGATGGATGGTACAAAGTGATACTTTATCTAACAGGTAAAATGTTTCTGATTAAGTTCAAGTTCCATCTGTGTTCATATCTTTAATTCCAGGTAACAGAATGACTAGCCCATTGCGCATCGAAATTAAATTTTACGGTGAGTCGGGATTGTTTCATTCTTAATTATCATTATACACATATGTATGATAGTTATGCTCTACAAGTCAGTCAGATAAGGATTTTTTGTTTTTACTATCTCATGAGATAATTATAAAATAATTTACGGTAAAGTCTATATAAACTTGTTAGACAAATATTAATTAACATTTTCTGAGAAAAAAAATAATACATTTCTTATTTTGTTGTGTCTTGTATGCATTAATTCTCAACTAATAACAATTGAAATTTAATTGTTATCCTAAGAGAACATTTACTGATAATAGGTTATCGTCACTTAACTAGATAGTATCTCGTTACAGATGACGCCAGAGTCCATATTACTGTAACGGATGGAGCGATGACCTTTTCAATATTGTGTTTTATGGAGACGGGACGTTGTATTGTCGCTATACATATGCAGATACAACAAGGTGAGGGATTGATTTGGTGCATTTATCAACATTACTGTATTTACCTTAATCTTAATTACGCCATCGTTGTTAATAATAGATAAAAAAAAAATATGAAGAGTGTCCGTTGTTTTTAGTTGCAACAAAAAAAAAATAGCGATATATTGAGCACGTTGCCAAAGTAAACTATAGAATCTGTATTTACATCTAATCGATATATAAACGTTTGTGTCGGTGGAGACCTAAGATAGGTATGTGCGGTAATAGGTTAACGTGTCGTGTCCCCGTGTATGTATACGTAGGGGCGCAGCTGGTTAATGTTTGTTATTGCAGAACGTCACTGCTCCATACATGTGTATAATATGTTCCTAGCGGCGCATGACTTTGTTTATGTTATACCTTATTGTGTATAATATGTAGGCGTTACATGGTATTGCTAAAACAGCTGTTTTGCCAGGGTAGATCTACTCATCTTGTAATCTTGTAACACTGTTTGTAACCTCAACGATATTTCTTCAACAGTAATAAGTGTTTATTTACTACAGGTAAACACTCACACTATATCTTTCTGACATCACACAGCTTCTTAAAGAGCGTTACATATCGTATCAGCATTTACACATATGAACCTACCCGGATGTAAAATGTAATATCCTTCACAACATCATATTGGGAAATAATGATAATTTGTGACACTTGTTAATCCAATTATACCGAAACGTGTTCCAACCTTAATTATCTTTTAAAATAACTGTAGGGCGACTGAGTCAGAGTACTGCCGTTGACAAGGTAGCTTAGTTGGTTAGGGCGACTGAGTCAGAGTATTGCCGTTGACAAGGTAGCTTAGTTGTTTAGGACGACTGAGTCAGAGTACTGCCGTTAACAAGGCAGCTTAGTTGGTTAGGGCGACTGAGACAGAGTACTGCCGTTGACAAGGCAGCTTAGTTGGTTATGGCGACTGAGTCAGAGTACTGCCGTTGACAAGGTAGCTTAGTTGGTTATGGCGACTGAGTCAGAGTACTGCCGTT
The DNA here is from genome assembly GCF_002113885.1 of Mizuhopecten yessoensis. NCBI lineage: Eukaryota > Metazoa > Mollusca > Bivalvia > Pectinida > Pectinidae > Mizuhopecten > Mizuhopecten yessoensis. The sequence goes on along the minus strand of NW_018408791.1, from coordinate 108,125 downwards.
GACAAAGAAGCTTGGTTGATTAGGGCGACTGAGTCAGAGTACCGCCGTTGATAAGGCAGCTTAGTTGGTTAGGGCGAGAGTGTAATTATCGCAGCTCCAGGGTTTGAATTGGTCTTAAGGGTCTTGCTCATTGTCAATCTCATTGGTTTTTTGTTATTGTTTCCCCTCTTTTTTATTCTTCTATATAATTATTTAATAAAATATGTATAAGGTATTTTTCTTTCCTTTGCTTTGATTGTTGCCCTTTTTTAATTTTGTATTTGAACAATCTACAATATATGAGTTGAATTCCTAATCAAAATTGTCGAACCAGTTGTATGCATGGTTTTCATTTTATTTTTTATTTTTCTCTTTTTGTTTATATTGTTACTTTCGTTCTATTGTAGCACAAGCTACATCAAATTCGTTCGCACCACATCTGAATTTTATTATCGATGATTTTGTTTTCAATGTATTTCAGTTACTAATGACGTCATCCGCCTGAGCAGAACTGTGATTCCTTGGTGATAAAAAGATTAAACTGTAGCTGACAAGAGCTATCAGATGGTGTGTGGTCACACCAGGAAACCATAGACATGTTTGACCTCGTAATTTAAAACTAAACATTCCATTCGTTTATTGAGAGTTTTATAATGTAGTACTTTTCATATTCTACCTGTCTATATAATGTAGTGATCGCGTCAGTTTATAAAATATTTACATTTCTACTCAATATAACTACCAATGAATATGAAGGTTATTTTGCCATTAGCTTTCAAGTTTGCGTATGAACACAGCAACTTAGAAGTAGTCCGTTTTAAAGATTGTTGTTATTTTTTTAAATTAAATAAACATGTGTTACGTTTTATATATTCATCTAACAAGGATTATACACTGTGATTAATGAAGTCATATGTGTTGTCACAAGTCCAATATTTTAGAAATTATCAAAACAATATCAAAAGCACACTGAATATTGGTGTATAAACCTAAATGGGTTTTTAAATGAATTGTTTTAAATAAGTTATACACTGTCTAAGTTTAAATTCTAAAAAATTCTGGGGAAAAATGAAATGTTAAGTATCACTGCCTTTGAAATCAATTTGATAACTTTTAGTGATTTTTGCTTTGCTTTACGACAAAGATGATGGACTATATGAGAGAGCACGAGAGAGAGAGCACAAAAGAGAGAGAGAGAGAGAGAGAGAGAGAGAGAGAGAGAGAGAGAGAGAGAGAGAGAGAGAGAGAGAGAGAGAGAGAGAGAGAGAGAGAGAGAGAGAGAGAGAGAGAGAGAGAGAGAGAGAGAGAGAGAGAGAGAGAGAGAGAGAGAGAGAGAGAGAGAGAGAGAGAGAGAGAGAGAGAGAGAGAGAGAGAGAGAGAGAGAGAGAGAGAGAGAGAGAGAGAGAGAGAGAGAGAGAGAGAGAGAGAGACTGTGTGTGTGTGTTGTGATAGAATATCTCGGATTTTGTATCCTGCTTTGCTATTATATCTACTTCATTATTAAAGGACTATCCTGTTGTCTCATACATTTGTCCGTTCATGTTCACAACTCGTTCGTTGAAATGCGGCAATAACATATTGTATAAATGTTACAATGTCTTTGTTAATTGTATCCAACTTAAGGTTAGTCCTTTTAAAGGCAATCTTAAGACATATAATATTAGTTATATAGTCAGTTACTGACCCTCTACAGAACCATAGAGGGTCAGTAACTGACTATATAACGAATTTATCGCATCGAGGACCCTTTTTGCTTAAAATGAAAGTGACTGTTTAGTCGCTTCTTGTCTATTACTTCCGTTGTCGTCTGCCCAAATCTGTCCATGTTGTTGTTGTGCTGTTGTCTCTCAATGTCACCGAAACGCTTAGATAAGGGGACGGCACCCACGCTAAAACAAAAGACGGTCGCTTGCGACAGCGTCTTACTAATTTTGCCTGGCGTAGGGGACGCAACTCCTATCATTTTACGATACAATGTAGCGAATGGGAATTACGGTGAGCATTGTATCATTCTCCGAATATTCAGGTACCCGGTATCTGTTGTTTTAGTTTTGAAGCGGTGAGCAGTGGGCGGCCATATTGCCCTATAATGGAATCCTACTGACCCTATATAGAAAATTAGAGGGTCACCACGTGACAGCTCTAAACCAATGGATTTTGGACATTTTTGTCCGAGGTGCGATAATGTAATAATGTTTGTGTAAAATATCAACTGACACCGTGTCAAACACGATATATGGAGTACAACGCCAATCACACTTGTCAATAAAAATAATAAAACTGCTTAACCGTGTTTTGTTGTTTTATATTTAAAGTTTTTATTTATATTTCATTTATACCTCAATGTTAGAATAGATAATTGTTTAACTCCCTCCAACAGACATGTTTCATAGATAAGAGATATGTGTGTGTCTCTACTCAGCTTTTACCAAAATTCGATATTTAGATAGTGATTTTTTTCCCTTTTTTACTCTTTTCAACTCAGTAGGTACACACACACTATCCGTTTGACTTCAAACGTGTCATCTGGTTCAAGTATGTATTTAATAATCAAAGAGACCAGCGACGATGAACAGGTTCAGAAAAGAGTTTGTAATACATGGGACTTTGTATATAAGAAAATATCACGTGTATTTAGAGTACATAGTAATTACATGCTGACGTGAAGCTGCATTGCTATTATTGTAAAAGCTATCTTGGGTGTTTATAGCCAAGATACCTAGGGCTATATATCTTAAATTGTGTCTAGTGTAGCATGTAAAAGTGTTTGTGCTCTAGCTATGTATTTTTGTGATGCTTGGTTATAAATTAGATACAGTTGTTGATTAACTTTCTCGTTTGTTTTTATTGTTATTTAATAATCTGGTAATTAGCTGTAATGAAAATATAAAAGTCTATTTTTAGATAGAAAATAACATGCTTAAATAGCACACAAAAGTTTTTTTATTGCATAATGACAGAATATGTCGTCTGCTAGATGGGAGTGGTCGGGAAATCCATGATTTCTGCGATTGATTTGTTTAAAGATGTAGGATAATACTTTATGATTTAGATCTACTATATGTGTGTTAAATTCACCTTGTCAACTGAAAGGGGGTTTAGTCGGGATAAATTTCAAATTTTAGAAGTTGACAGTGACTCACAGTTGATTTTTGTTGCCAGCACTTCAATACTTTCCTGTCCAAACGGTGTCAGATAATATCACGTTTTCAGATAGTAAGCTTATATTCTGGATAATCAGTGCAATGCTTAGAAACACTGGTACTGACGGAGAGTATTGATGTGTAGTATGTTTTGTGTATTGTTTGGTGTGTTGTCTGATCTTTTTGTAGATACTGAAACTCTAGATCAGTACTTGTATGACAGCTAGAGGACTTGGAAATGTTTCACACTGAAACTATTGTGATTGAGTTGAGTGATATGGGTAGACATGGGTCATTGAAGGTACCCTCAAACACGGCCTCAATGAGGAAGTCTTTGTCGACAGTAATACTGTACGTATGGATCTTATATTACTTAAGGCAATGTTTCAAACATTTTGATTATTTGTGTTATTAGTTGCGAGTAAGGATATTGCAGAATATAAATGTATAGATGAAATATGGAAGGCATTTTCGAAGATGATATATTTTAAGATCTAACTGGAAATATTTACATTCTGTGGTGAACTGATAGTAAAACCCATGCGTTTCTCCCAATACCCAACTGAACTCTATCCTTCAATAGAGTTCACCCTGGCACGCGCTAACTACCGCCCGGACTGAACTGGCGCGTGAAATCGAACTGGACCGGCGCGTAGTAATTTTACACACAGCCAGGAAAACCTTGTCTATAAATAGGCATACTGACAACTAATGTGTACAATCTATGTATGTGTACAAACACATATGTGCAAAGGCTGAAATAGTTCACATGAAAATGTAAACATGCACATCTAACGAAGCATGACTGAAATGTGTAATAATAAAATTAAAATGTGAGAAATCTAACGATTTTAAATAGTTACACAGATGTCCACACGACTGACACAATAAATAAATGAACGTTTTTACTAAACAAAAAAATCTGTCGTCTGCTTTAGACTAAAGTTTAGTTGAGTGATGGCTGGATACGGCAGTTTCAAAATGGATATGCCCGAATTTGGCGACAATTTCGACTTTCTAGAAATGGACGATGTGGATGTTGACATGCTATTATCATCGCTAGCACTATCGGATTTAATGGACATAACTACAAGCTTGGAAATGGAGAAAGAAACACCGGCACATCATGAGAAGGTTGTCTGTGTTAATGTCAAGACGGAATAGCGATTTACAGTGAAGACAGAAAAGGAATTAAAACAGTATGAAGACATGAACCAGTCAAAATCAACGAAGAGCAATACAAGATGGGGGATGGAAATCCTGCAAGGTAAGTCCATCCTATGTCAGTCACAGTAAACAGTACACACACACGCCTGTGTTTACATTATCATATGATCATATGACGAATGTTGCACACCGAAACGATGTAAATTTATTGCAGACCATTTTATTTAAAAATCTGTCAAATAATGTACACCATTATGTATGCCCTCTTCTATAAAATCGCCTTCTGTAATTTCAGATTGGCATTTTGAAAGCTATGGTTTCCCATTGGATATGGCTACAGTTTCAACAGAGGAACTTAACAGCAGGCTCGGGATTTTTTTTACGAAGCCAGGCCCACCAAGCAAGATGAATCAGAATATCACAAGAACAGTATGAAGGCGATACGGGCAGCTATAAATAGACATTTGTCCGACATTGGGAGAAACATTGATATAGTTAAAGATCGGGAATTCAGTCAATGTAATAAATTGTTGTCGGGAATGCTGAAAGAAAAAATGACACTGGGCACATCAAAACCGACTCACCACAAACCATTTATCTTGATGGGTGTGGGCAGAATCCGATCAAACTCCGCCTTGGTTTGTGGTATAGTATCTCCATTCAATTTATTAGCCGCGGCCTGAAGTTTCACCACCAACTGACAACAAATTGCTTTGATTTCACAACAGATGGTGAGGGTAGGGAGTATGCATTCCTTACCCACGAAACCCAACAAAAAAACTACCAGGGCGGCCTATCAAAAGAGGAGGCAACAGCTGACCTCCGGATGTACGCGACCGAAACACCCGGGTGTCCGGTGGTATTGCTGAAGGAATTCTTAAACAAATCTGACAAAAATGCAACTAAACTGTTCAACACATGCTCTAAGAAGGCAATCGCATCACCCGAAAAACAGACAACGTGGTACACTAATAAATCCATTGGAAAATCAACCTTTATAACTTTCTCCCAGACATCTGCAAACAGGCTGGCTGCAGCCGTCGTTACACAGCTCACTGTCTCCGAGCTACGGCGATACAGGCCATGAGTGACGCGGATTTTGAAACCAGACAAATAATGTACATGAGTTGCCATAGAAACGAGGCGTCTGTAAGGAGTTACTTCAGAAATATGTCTACTACACAAAAACAGAACATAAGTTCCACTTTGTCGTCACTAATATACACTTCCAATGAAAAGAATCAGAATGACACAAGTCTAGCTATCGCTAAACGTGTTTCGAATCAGTCGGTTGCTTCCTCACGCATAACATGCACAGTTTTTGCTCCAACTCCGGACTCGCTGGTTCAGTCGACAATGTTGCCCTCCTTCACTTCTCAGTCTGGACTGTTAACAAATTCCACATTCGCTCACTGTTCGTTCAATTTTAACATGTCAAAGTAAATAACTGTAGACTCTGTTTTCTAGACATTGACTCGGAGTCTAGGTCATGTGCTATATCGGCCAGATTCAAATTTAAACCGACTCACCGCCAGTGCTTTTGTCATAAATATGCTGCCGCGTATTTTGTGTTGTAAAAGAGAACTTATTAGGTCTAAATGAAACTTATTAACAGAGATAATTGTGTATTTAAGCGTAATATTAAAAACAATAATCCCTGTTATTAATATGTACATAAGAATGACAAATTAAAATGTGTCACTTGATAGAACTATTTTGTTTACTTAATTGCTCCAGAACATTCTGGAGGGCTGGTGGGAAACTGACAGCATGGTGGGAAACGGTGACTGTTCCAAGAACCCAGCAAAACTAAACGATACTGTTCAATTTGTCGCCTTTGTCGCCAACCATGATAAAAACAACACATACTAAATTACTGTACGCATAAAAGAAGTCGAGGATTGAAAATATAAGTAAAAAAGTGTCTTTCTGGTGGATCTATCAAAGGATAAAGTTCAGTTGGAGTTGAGATATTCATGTGGCATGGAACGCTTCGCGTTCCCTTTAGAATATCCCGACACCAACTGAACTTTATCCTTTGATAGATCCACTAGAAAGACACTTTATTCCTTAAATAGACATGAAAATAAAAAACAGAATGAAGTAATTTGTTTCTCCTGAGGTCAAATAACAACAGATGGGTACTTCACCTTTGATAATCTTCATCCTAAATCACAACTAAAATATTCTTATTCACAACATGATATTTTAGCGCATTGTTATACTGCCATACTCTTTCGTTAAGGACGCGATACATAACTGAAACCCAAGTCTTGGATTGGGGAGCATAGTGTTCACAACGACTGCATTTTTTTCCACAAGACATTTCCACCTGTTATACCATATATCAGTTTTGGCGGGGAAAGAAAACTTGCCTGTCATAATATATTTAACACATGACACGGTGTATATGTTTCTAATTCATACTGCAAGGATCCATAGTTATTTTCAGAGAATAAATGGATTTCAATAACGTAGCTATAAAAAGGGTAAAAAAAATTTGTAATGGCAACGCTAAAGAAAATTAAGCATACATTTAAAGAATGAAATATCTTTAACACGCATGTGAAGCTTATATGAATATGTGTTTGCCGTTAAATAAACCTCTGCTGTGTTTACAAAAAGAAACGTATTCTTACGAAATGATATTTGCATGAGTAACTGAGTCATTGAAAACAAAATCGTTTGATTATGCACGAACAGGGCTGCGCACAAACTCGATAAAAGTAAATCAACTATGATATCAATGACACACCTTTGTGCTTTACAAAAGCTTATGTTATTACATGTATATAGTTTATTATTTTCCAACATTCAGACTTACACACAAGCGTAGCAAAATCAAAACAAAATATAGGCAACATGTTTTTTATACACCTGGCAGACTGCCGACATTTTTTGATAACTATAAAGTATAGAGTTGTATAGAGTGGTATAGAGTTGTGTACACATATTGCGTATATCATTATATATTCAAGGTTTATCTATTCATCTGGCTAACGGTTAGCTATACTTCAGACATTATTTGATTATTTTCCGAGGATTTTGTAACGTCTGATAGCTCTTACCTTCCGCGCAAAATATCCTCTTCATAGAAATACCTCAGTAAAACAATTGTCTATCACACCAGGACTCTTTATTCAAGGAAAGGTATGTGTTAATTGTTTTCACTCCCAGTTCAATGATGTTGTTATTTTAAACATTTTTATTATCTTAATTTAAGCACATTACTTGAAAGGTATTAATTAAGCTTAAATGGAGTTTTCTAAAATATGTTTGATAGTTTGTGGTGTTTTGGTCACTATATTTCAGCAATTTATACTGATAGTTGCATAACAATTTGTCGATGTGAAGCTGCTCTATCATATTAATTATGTTTTGTCTATGTATGGGTTTTTTTGAAGACAGTGATAGTGAAATTATATGCTGATACTACTTTACTCAATCCAATACAATCATGATACCCAATTGTGTGTCTGAACCGGTCAAGCTTAGCCTTAAACCTACATGTAATCACTAGCCATAAAACTAGGAGCAAGTGTCGAACCATCCAATGTCAAGTGACTGCGACATAGTGGTATGCACTTGGTGTAATTTTCTTATCGTTCAACAATAAATATTTAAAACTCGACAGTAAACGGTGGATACTATAATCAACAGATGTCGTAATATTGTCCAGTTCGTGTCAAACATGTAATATCTGTTGCATATTATGATATTTCCACTGTTTTGGATTATCATTTATATACAAAGAATATTATTTTACATGTATATTATATACGTATTAATGGCTAGTCCATACAATGATATAAACATTGAAAATTTAACTCAATCATACCTTAACAATAACCCAACATTAGCTCTGAACCTAACTTATCCCTTCCCTATACGTTTTCTTCTGTCACCCTAAATATTTACCTTACACTGACACACACATAACTTTTGACGTCTTAAATGGTCGTTTTCTCTACCCTGTACCTATTCCTTCACTGACAACTGTGTACCTTTGCAATGGTTCCCTATACATCTGGCTAACGACTGCCGACTCTTCAGACATTATTTGATTATTTTCCGAGGATTTTGTACCGTCCGATAGCTCTTACTTCCCGCACAAAATATATCCTCTTCATAGAAATACCAAGTAAAACAATTGTCTGTCACACCAGGACGCTTTATTCAAGGAAAGGTATGTGTTAATTGTTTTTACTCCCAGTTAAAAGATGTTGTTTTTTACACTTTTTTATTATCTAAATTTAAGCACATCACTTGAAAGGTATTAATTAAGCTTAAATGGAGTTTTCTAAAATATGTTTAATAGTTTGTGGTGTTGGCCACTATATTTCAGGAACTTATATTGATAGTGTCATTACAATTTGCCGATGTGAAGCTTCTCTATCATATTTATTATGTTTTGTCTGTGTATGTTTCTTTTGAAGACAGTGATATTAAACGTGTATGCTGGTACTACTTTAATCCTTCCTATACCTTCAGGCTACCCGATTTTTTTTCCTGAACCGGACAATATCTTAGCCTTAAACCTACATTAAATCACCATTATCATAACAATGTTATAACAGTTCCCTAACCACAATGTTAACCACCACATATATCACCGCCTTCTCTGCTCCTACTTTAAGTCTCAGTATACCTTTGTGATAACTATTGGTGGCGTTGGATCAATTCACCAACAAATCTAACATGGCTGATTGGTGGTAGTAAGGTACAATACCAATAACAATTCTTCGTAACACGGTTCTAACTAGGTGATTCCCCGGGAATTCTATTTATAGTACTGTAGCGTGGCTACAAATTACCAATAATATCATGTATTGTTTCAATTAAAAGTCAAGATATAAATTGGTATTCTGATATTTTCCTGACTCTGTCTCCATGTTCCTGACAGTTTTTGACTTCGTGATTCCATGTGGTTGAATCTGTGGTATATGTTTCTGTTTATTTTACTTTTACATTTATCATCAATACGATCTCAAACCACACAAACACACATTGTACATAAAGTGAATATCGAATTGAAAAATAGATAAATTCATAATTATATCTAACTCATTTAATGATAATCTGAAACAATTCATTCAAAGCCCTTAGTGTATCATTACTTGAGACGAGAAAAGGTACAAACTGGTAGAAAACTAGCTATAAAAATGGCAAAGTATAACTCAGCGCTTTACAAAAAGAAACGTTTTCTTACGAAATGATATTTGCATGAGTAACTGAGTCATTGAAAACAAAATCGTTGGATTATGCACGAACAGGGCTGCGCATAAACTCGATAAAAGTAATTAAACTATGATATCAGTGACACACCTTTGTGCTTTACAAAAGCTTATATTAGTATATAGTTTATTATTTTCCAACATTCAGACTTACATACAAGCGTAGCAAAATCAAAACAAAATGTTAACATAGTAGGCAACATGGCGCACGGATTCTCAACATAGACTAGCCATTTATTAGTATTACTTCCATGCATTATATAAACCAGTGTCACGAAGGTTTAACTAGCCTACATTCAGGTATTACCATTCGTGTATTTGTATCTGTGTGTCTTTATACTTTGATGTAGGATTATTCATTTACCAAAAGTCGATTTTTGGGAGAATACTTTTTAATCATTAACAATGTAAAATAATAAAGGATTGAAAATGGTTTCACTTGCATGAATGCGTGACTATCAATAAATATTCATCTTTAAAATAGTTGTACTCGGTTTCAATGTCAGTGTCAGCGAATCGTTTTGTATTCAGAAATGTTTGCCCATAAAATAACTTGCGAACATTCTACGTACGTACATCTTGGGCACGTTTAAGAAATTGCAAATTATAACTAAGCTAAGTTTCTTGCAAGAGTAACTGAGTCATTGAAAACAAAATCGTTGGATTATGCACGAACAGGGCTGCGCACAAACTCGATAAAAGTAAATAAACTATGATGGTGTACTTTTTAAGCGTTACCATATATTCCTATCCGTTGCTCATATTTTGCTCTGGTGTCGTCGGTTTCAAGTTCGACTAAAAGATGAATGTAAAATGTCAGTTTTGATCTCAGAAAAGCAGTCAAGGTAACCTTTACCCCTCATTTTTTCTATTTGACAGTCCTTATTTTTACACAGGGATTTTTTGTTTTCACTATTGATATAAAACATTCTGATGACAATTGAAAGAAAGAAAACATGTTTCCTTTGTAACAATAGTCAACACATATGCGGTCACTTTGCCTTTTTTCCGTATTGTTTTTGGATTTTCTAATTTTTAAAGAATCAGAAAAAACACAATGACTTCAATGGATATAAACGAGCAATATACTACCAATGCTATATGATTTCGCAGTTTGTTACGTATCAACTGTCATCATATTGAGCATTACAACACTTTAACAGCAACCATTGACTTGCTGGGCACGTTTAAGAAATTGCAAATTATAACTTATCTAAGTTTCTTCGTGTACTTTTTAAGCGTTACCATATATTCCTCTCTGTTGCTCAAATTTTGCTCTGGTGTCGTCGGTTTCAAGTTCGACTAACGGTTTGTGGACACTTTAGTACTCGTTGATATTTAATTTTTTGATTTTAAGCTTGTCTAAATTGTTCATGCTTTCATGCATGTATTTAGGATTTGCTCTTGTAAAAAATGAAAGATTTCTACTGACTTGCTTTTATAGCCACTCCTTAAAGGGGAGTATGTAAGAAAATAAAAGATACACAGAAAAGTATGTCATTGTGCTCGTTCATTGCTGAAGTTGTTCGAACAAATAGATTTTACGTGATATCTATTTCTGGTGAAATTTATCATTTTGATAATAAGCAAAACAAATTCATACAATATCTTCAATGAGACTTACCAAAAATCAATGAAGGTTTGACAAAATGATTAAAACAATATTTTCGTTTCAATTATGAATGTTAAATGTAAGTTTTGATCTCAGAAAAGCATTTAAGGTAACCCTTACCCCCCCTTTTTTTTTGACAATTCTTATTTTTACACAGGGATTTTTTTGTTTTCACTATGGATATAAAACATTCTGATGACAATTGGTTATTCAAAATTCACTGAATTGAAAGAAAACATCTTTCCTTTGTTACAATAGTCAACACATATGCGATTATTTTTCTTTTTTTCCGTATTGTTTTTGGATTTTCTAATTTTTAAAGAATCAGAAAAAATACAATGACTTCAATGGATATAAACGAGCAATATAATACCAATGTTATATGATTTCGCAGTTTGTTGAGTATCAACTGTCGTCATATTGAGCATTAAACCACTTTAACAGAAAAAATAAACTTGCTACAAATAAAAATTATGGTACAAAGAGACTTTTAGTGACTATGATAGTGTCAAAAAAGGGAGGTGACAAATTTTTATATTGCGTAAAGAGTAAGAAATTCGCATTTCAAATGCCTGCCAGATTGGTTAACATTTTTACAACTTATTTTGCAAACGATAGGTATTTATTTTGTTATGTCTTGTTGACGTTGAAATGCATGCATGATTTTGATATTTAACATAATTTGTTACATTTTTCCATAAGATTCATCAGTTTGAAAATATTTAATATAAAAGTGTTTCTTTCTGCACAAACAATATACGTATTAAACATGTCAAGCTTGACAAAGGGACCAGTCGGTCTTGAAACGTTGCGACACGTTTAATACGTACATTGTTTTTGTAAAACGCTGATATTATAATCTGTTTCATTATATAAAAGCAAAACGAGATTTGGAATAGATTGATACCTCAGAATAGCAGATTCTTAAGAAATAGTAATGAATTATGCATAATTACTAGTTTAATAATGATTTAAGTTTATGGCACCGAGTACTCCAAATCGGTGCGATCATGATCAAATACCACACACTACATCCAATCGTACATTCTTGCTTACTTGTATATTATAATACGGATCTATTAATATCAGAGCTGTAATTAACTTACAATATTCGCTATTGGTTTAGCAGATTAGTGAGCGGTTCGTGTCGAAGTAACAGATGAAAGAAAATCTTTGATTTTTTTTGCAGTTAACCATGGCTGACGATAACTATGTTAAAATCGTTATTAGCTCCTTAATAGTCACTTAACATTATGAATTTTAACGGAATTACTGTTTGGCATTGCTACAACAGGACTCTACCAAACGCGTTAAGTAAACTGGAACTATAAATGACAAAGCGTAAGCGATTCGAAAACGGGAAATACTGCAAAAGCGTTCAATAATGGCATTGTCAATACAAACAGGAAGATTATACCAAACACAAAGATATCAATGTAATAAATGTATGTAATAGCCCAACAGAAAATGCTTGTAGATATAAGTGAGTGCCACATTGCTTAGGTCTTTTGGTAAAAATGATAACTTCGAAATCAACAACGACAGCAATGATTGGCAAGCTTGTTGAAATGATCATTTTGATTGGTGGAATACGGAGGAAACAGAAACTACTAAATATCAGTTAATGTAGCATTGTGTTCGTAAATCTGTTTTGGCATGCTGCAATTTTGTAAATAATCATGGCATAACAAGACTAAATAATTGTATGCTATTTATGGAAAACAACACTTATAAATAATGTTCAATATTATAACATTTTAGTTCTTATTGATCTAAACAAAGACGTGTATCTTGCAGTGGAGAAACTTTCAATGTATTTCCAGTAACTGTTATAATGGATAGTCTACCATATACTTTGTTTATATATTGTGGTTTTATTTTAAATTCAATCAAGGGACCACACCGCCTATACAGGAAACAAGCGTACCCGACCCCGATCAACATCTACGCCATTTTCCGCCTGACCTAGCGGAGGAATGGATTCGAGTCCACAACGGTACTTTTGATAAGTTTGGATTCTAACAGTACTCCTTGTTGATCGTGGTTGTCAACTTATTTTTGATCAACTGTATCGGCCAAATTTTATAATGTGTTTATGATATACTGGTATAACTGCGAGACAGTTAATTAAGTTTAATTTATAGCATATGCATTTATAAAGATTCCGTTACATTGGTTATCAGATTATTAAATTAATGGTGTAAGGGAGATAATCAAGTTATTTAATTAAGGAATGACCAACATTTTGTTTTGGTATATACGGTATGTACCGAAAAAAAATTATGCAATTTATTTTCGGTATATACCGTATATACCAATACAAAGTCTTGGTCAGTCTTTATAATTTAATTTAAAAATAGTAGACGAACACGTTGTAAATGCACAGTTAAAGATTTATTTAATTTTTACGTAAACTAAACAATTGCGCTAAAAAAAAAGCTGCGTTGTAATTTTGCATTCTGAAGTGTTAAAAGTAGTTCCGTCATCAGTTGTTTTTCTTTTTAGGTATATACGATATATACCAAAAAAAATTATGGGGGAGATAGACAAAATTAAATTATTCATAAATCGAATGAAGTTTACCTATTTAAACGTGTTGACCTGTTTTTTGTAGGAAACATGTCACCGAAACAAGTGATGGGACAGCCGGGCCCTTATGAAGGCCTGCGACAAAGTTACAGACTTATAATGTGATGTTGTTGCTGAGCAGGATATCAGTGTTATCGACTTATATTATGATGTTGATGTCAGGCAGAAAATCAGTGTTACAGACATATATTGTGATGTTGAAGCTGGGCTTGAGTTCAGAGTTAACAAAATTATAGTATGATGTTGATGCCGGACAGGATATCATTGTTACAGTCTTTTATTGTGATGTTGATGCCGGGCTTGATATCACTGAGAAAGTCGTATATTGAAATGTTGATGACGGGCTGGATATCAGTGTTATGGACTTATTTTGTGCTGTTGGTGCGGACTTGGATCGGTGTTACAAATCACTATTTTGATGTTTAACGCCGGGCTTGAGATGGTTTATATATATATATTGTTATTAATGCCGGGTTCGGGTTCTTTTTTTTAACAGCATCAAAACTCCAGCGTTTGTTGGTTTGTTAACAGAGACGCAATAGTCGGTATCAACATTGCTTTTAATGTATGTCGATGAGCAAAAATTTGAAACGTTTTCTTGTATAAGTGTATCCCTCTCTTATTAAGATTTCACGTTTTAGTAAAATAAATCTATCAATATTGATATGATCACGTTTATTTTTGTGAAACTATTGTGGAAAATCTATGAATGAGGGGGGACCATTTTTGTAATATGTTTATTTCTTGTTATTTTCGGAAAAAACAACTAAATATTTGTTTAACATCTTGCACAGTCTATATGAAATAATGAATGAATAATAAAGAATGAGTTCATTATTAATTCATCTAGATCTATTGAGTGTATCCTCACTATGATCGTCAATGTCGAATATCAATGTTTAAAGTAAATACTTTGTAGTGCCCATCATTGTCGATAATGGATGAGGTTACAATTTTACGCGACGTCACAATCAATAGATATCTTACTATGACTGAAATAAAAGTTCTCTACTATGAAAAACGTTGGGGCACATGCTCTATTATATTAAATATAATTATGATTTATATGTAATTTACACTGTTAAGATCTATAACACGTGTTACAACTGTGGTGCTGGGGCCATTTGTCATTTTATCTGCTTTTTGACAAATCGTGCAATGTTATCTTTGCTCTAATGCAAAAACAATTAGTTTTACAAAATAAACGATGATTAGGCATTGATATAGACTGTTGTATTGCTTGTGTAACGATCCGTCCTCGTATCATTTCATGGGTTATTTTCGTAATATATGACAAAACTGCATTTATTTATCAGGTTGTGGGGAAGACCCAGTGAACTTTTGACAAAGACGGGTGAATATTCACTGGATCTATACGTTACGCTGAGGATGTATTATTGCATGAGAGGCATGAAGTATTTGTTTTCTTTTCAAAATATATGTAACGATATTTCCGATGCATTCTTCTGCAAATGGAAAGGGGGTGGTCGATATGAAAAGTGTGGGTCTTTAAGAAGATACTGGTAACTAACTTTAAACAGTTTCTTCCGAACATTTGACTTTTTATGGTTTGCAAATAGCATTAATTACTTTAATAAAGAATATATTCAAATAGTTTTTTCTGAAGTCATATATATATATAGTCAGTTTAAAGTGATACCACTGCTGCACGAGCACCTCGTAGCTCGATTCTATTATAACTAACACCTGTAGGAACCAAGCAGACACGAAACAATAATTTATCAACCATACACAAAAGACTGAGGCGAATCCAGAGAGTTCCGAATCCTGGTAGATACTGACAACTCCTAGTGCGTATGTCCGGTACTGATGACGATCGAGCATTATCTACTGTCTAGTATTGTTTAACAACGATCTATTGAGAATCTATCGGCCCCTATTAATTAGAAGGAATTTAACCAATGCCACTTCTTCGACTACACAAATTTGAAACTCTTTTCACTAGGTTGTTCTACTACACATTAAAATCCTTTCAAACGAATGAAAAGAATATTCCTGTTGAGTCTAATTTAATAGACTTTTGTGCAACTGATGCGTAACCTATAGAAAAAGTTAAAGTCTGTTTTATCATTGTTATTATTCACAACTAAAATACTGTTTATGGAAGAAATGCCATCATGTAAGAACCACATCTATGCGTATAGCTCTGTGCTTGAATCACATGGGCATTATTTTATGAGATAGTTATGGGAAAATTCATCTTCATCAACTTTAACCAAGCATGCATCTGAATACGCATGTCACGTTCGGTACAGACTTTTCTATATTGGAATCCTAAATCAAAACAGAATCCCTACAATTAATTAGTAATTGTTCATGAGTTATTTTGAAAAAGAAAATAACTATACTCCAACGATTTTTCTAAAGACGATATATTAACCAATACAAATCTAAATCATTTGATTATCATATCAGGAATCGGGCATAAACTTACTTTTCTTATATTAGAGCTGAGTCCATGCATACAACAGTTCATTACAGGATTATTTACCTGTCAGACAAAACGATATTTACAAATCGATAGGTAACGACAGAGATGTCACTTATTTCAAAAAAAAATCCAAACTGTAAACCACCAATGTAATACACGTCATATAGTGCTTCTTCATGAGTTCTTTATGTTGTAGCACATACAAACACATGTTTTTCTATGTATCATAAGTACAACCTCACCACGCTATAAAGGAAAACATACTTTAGTGTAAATTATATTGCTATTACAGACAAAAATATTAGTGAAAGAAAAAAATATTATTGTACGACAAGAAACAATAATATAAGGCAAAGCATGTAATTGTAAATACATATACTGTACATTAAAACAGAAAGACATGATCATTGTATAAAATCATAGCTAGGACAACATTGTATTGCTGTTAATAACTTTGTTTGCTTTTGTTCTGAATACAACCGTGTATATCATTACATTTTTGCTATGTTGTCTGCATGTGACGTTGTTGATGTGCTTTTGAAAATAACTTTGTATCTTATCTGAATTTCGAATAATGACTTTGCTGTGTTATTAATACATTAAACATATAATGTCCTATGTTCTGTTTCATAATTTGCCTGTGGTACAAAAAATAAAAGGGGGGGCATAACTCTAACAGTCATAAGTTTACCTCATTGACTTTGCCGTAACACTAATTAGTTAAGGTAAATCTTACATTAAACAGTACTATCGCGCTAGGTTCAGTAGATCAAAGCCTGGTTAGAACATTAATTTAATTCAAAAATCTCATCTTATGTGCTTTTAACTTCATAACAGAAATTACGTGTTCAGGTATTTTAAATTATTTTGTGAATGTTGGATGATTTCTTCCTGGAAAAAATCACACATGTGCCTGGGTTTTCGCAATAGTTATATAACAACAAATGAATGTGTCAATCATATGACGTTTATTTGTTTAAACTGCATATTTCAAATATAAAAACAAATATATTACAAAAGATTGACAATATCTGCCCGAAACTTAAGCCATTTTAAACATTAAAAGAAATTTTACTTCGGATGATGTGTCAAGTGTTTTTATAGAATAAGGTCGCAGCGTAAGCCTACACAAACGACCCTAGTGTAAATCGTTGAACAGATAACTGTACTGAAACTGTTAGCTGAACCTAACTAGTTACACAGATGTGTAGTGTCCGTGTTGCCTTGTGTGACGCCTGTTTTTTTCCATAGGAATAGAAACTCCACATCAGATTGATTATGAGTTGGAATTGTGATAAAAGGCACTGAAACCGTAGCTGTTTGCAAGGACATTTAACCCGTTACTTATTAACAAACTTTCGAACCCTTTTTAACTTAAAGATTTAAGAGACCTTTACTCGGAAAGCGGATACAGTCTTCAATATGTATACTAAAAATAGCATACTCAACTTAACGATGTGCGATACCCATAAAGTAACTATATCTTAGAATTCCTTTGAAACAGACAGACCCAAATGTTGTCAAGACAAGTCACCTAGATATTCAATTCTTCTGTTTTTTTCTGTTTAGTTATAACATTTTGGAAGTAAGGGAGTACGACTCTGTGTTGTCTAGTACACGTCTATGAAAATATATTTGCATATCTTACCTCACGGAAATTAACTTTTAGTGTTGGACATCTTTTTACGATTAAAATGGATATGTTCCTTACAGTATTACCCTGGAAAATGCAGTGGCACATTATCAAACATATGTTTTGAGAGTTGCTTCTAAACGACAATATATTTATGATAACAGAAATATTTTATGATTTTGACTCACGTTTCATTGTATATTCAATGGTTAGTTTTTTTTGTAGAACATGGGATAGTTATCGTAGCCACCGTAGAAGGAAATATTATGAAATAGACGACAAACTTGTATTCTCTCCATTGGTTGCAAGTCGTTGATTTAAATTTTCAATTAAGATCTAGAGAAAATAGAGGAAGAAGGAAGGCAAAATCAACGAAAAAAAATACACGTTATCTTATATAAAATTTCAAGGTTCGTCTCAAGGTTTGTCATTTTTTTTTTTTTTAATGTTTTGAAAAATTAATTAATAACACGTAAAACTTTTTTTTTTTTTTCATTTAAACGACATTTTAAAAGACCGGCCAGAATTTCAACCTGGATTTCCCATATAAATTACGGCTACTCCCCTTGGGTTACCTACATCTTTTGACTCTCATCCAAATGAAAATGAGAAAATTCTAGCGGATTTTTGTGTTTATTTCAAGCTATTTTGATAAAAAAATAAAAAAAAAAAAAAAAAA
>NW_018408791.1:56414-89483 GCF_002113885.1 Mizuhopecten yessoensis | reverse complement strand
AAAATTTTTGTTGTCACATTCAAAACATACAAAAATATGTAATATCAGTAAGAATAATGAAAGGCCACTGTACGTATGTTATCTATATCTTTGAACAGAACTTGCATCTATAAAACTTTATTACAACAAATACAAACATAAAAAAATCATACTGCTACATTGCTACATTAATTTTGACATATTTCATGAATTTTTATTTTGATACCTTGATTTCTTTTATAAATTCATAATCCAGCTGCATTTCTTTTGTATTTCTTGTCAAACTGTAAATTAGAGAGAAATGGCGAATAGTAAGCTTTTTGAGCTAGCCTTATAAGGTTATAATATTGTTGTGTAGAATAAAGCCTTAAAAAGGCGAGGATATAAATAAAAACAATACATCAGGTTAAGTACGGGAGTACCACAGAAACTTAATTCGGGCAGCCGTTAACAGACATTTCGTGGGTCGTAAAATTGACCTCGCATATGGCCAACAAGAAACAATACTCGACGAAAAAATGAAACGAAACGTTAATGAAGGGTAAGCTTACAGCACACTAACAATCGTAAATAACGTCAACTTGAACATTGAGTGTTTACCTTTATTCTGCACACAATATAGTTACACCGAAATTCCGAGTAGCGTACGACCTTCGATATTAGAATATGTGTTGTCAGTAAAAAAACTTCTGCTGGGATGTAAATTCACCAGAAAAGACAGATTATGCTCAAACAGGAATAAAAACGAACATGGCATGATCAACTAAACTATGAACGAATGGGCGCGATCAATCACATTAATACAGACAAAAAACCTAAACAACATCAATGTTCAGATTATAGAAATTGAAACACAATCCAAACATGTTTAAATAGAATATTGGGTGGACTTTTTTTAAACACAAGTTGTCACAGTTAGCTCCATTTACGTTCGGTCGATTAGTCCGACTAAATACAGTAGGGCATTTCCGCACGGATTCTACATCAAGACCAGGCGCTTGGTAGGACGATCACAATGAATTATAAACGTGTGACATTCACGTTCACTAGGTTTAGTATACTTCTATCCCCATTTGTCTGTGTGTAATTGCACTTCGTTCGTGCTAAAAAACAACAACAACAAAACAATTTAAGATAATTTATTTAGCAAAGCTAATTAGATATATTTTGTTAATAATAAGAGTGCAGGATTATACGTTTTAAACGCTGTTTGAACTTTTTCATTGCTTTACAATCATTATTTACTTTTATGCTTGTAATCTTTATCAGTGTTAAACCGATCTGTGTAATTTTTAATGAGCACTACTTTTTAAGCGATCTGCATGTCAGTCTATTATTTCCCTTATTTCATCGATTTTGATTAATAAAATCTTTTGTTCACACATTAATAATCTATGTTTTTGCAAGTTTTTATAATGATTCCTTATTACAATACACATGCTCAAAGGGAATCATACTATATCTTCATAAAACTTTTTTTTCTGTCAAATATATTATACAACAATTTCATTGTTAAAATTAATAAGATAACATTTATGTTTTTAATATATACATCACAACACATTTACATTCAGGGTCCTTTGAACCATTATTGACAAGCATGGCATTAATTTGTTTACAACACAGTTAAGCTAAACACATTGGTATTGATTCACTCCAAGCGCCATTCATGAAATTATATTCGGAATCGAAGTCTTCCATTATTATACAGGTATACAAACTCATACTAAATAACCTATATTCATTCCTAAATCCAATTCAAAATCAAACTAAAATTACATTATAAAGTCATAGGTGTCATTTCGAGAACATAATAAGAGGAAGGTAAGTGGTTAGAGAAGGCTTATCAATCGTTTACCATAAAGATATATAACAAACGGGGACGAAGGTAAATGTTAATTTTAACCGGACTTTTCCCATCCACTTCTCCCTGACTGTCATCTCACACGGTCAGTAAACAATGTACCCTACATATTCACGCTGAAGTTGTTGGTTATTCTCATTCTGTGTTAATACATTATGTGTGATGACGTTCATGCCATTGTTAATTGTAAATGTACATACAATCAGAACTCTTCATCTTTACACAGTAGACATTTCGAATTTTTTTTGTGGATTGTGAACCATGTAAACCGCAAACGGTTCAGTTTGACTTAGAACAATTTCAGTTGAATAGCTGGATGCTAAAGTACCAATCGTCTACTGCATGACTGCCGGTGGTACATAATGTACATGTACAGCTATGATATTATTCTGTATAATGGTGATGGGATGTTGTGTGGTCATTGAACAAACACTGATACAAGGTCAGAGTTTGATCAAATGTTTGCCCAATTACTTCATTTGCCTGTTACAATCATTATATTAACACCTTGTCACAAATAAAAATAAAATATTCGGTTCTCTAACCTAAAGGATGATAATAAAACTGATGACAACTTTCTGTATATAATTACATTTTTTGTTCTCAATGAAAGTACAATTAGATATATTTCCATATATACTTAAACAATAATTGAAATAGAAATCAAATCCATCAATATTTCAAACGATACTTCTTTTATATTTTGTGTAATGAATACACTCAGGTTGATTTGAGCGGTATTTATTGAACGTATCGGTACCGCACTGTTTCCCTGTGTACTTAACGACACATGTCGAGTTAAATGCCTTCTGTCGAAGTACGTTACACTTACTTATTGTGTTTAATCTGTAGGCGTGACATATATATTGTATTTAGAACATAAACCCTTATCTAGATATCATACTTGAACCATTCACACAATATCTTTTCTGAATTTTTTTTTATATGCCGTCTCTTACTGTTACCTTAATCTTATCCTTCCCCTCCGAAGTTTTACCTCATCCATATTCTACCCTTAGTGTATCTCTACCCGTACTCCTTCTCATCACTGAGCCTTTACCTGCGCTGATACTCATCTAACCCTACTGATACTCCATGTTTTCTTGGCATACCATTACATTAACGTTACCGATGAAGTACTTTTACCCCACAAAATTAAAACACNCCCCACACACACTCTTGCTCTTATCAAAGTATCAATTTCGCATGCCGTCTCAGATCCTTCCCTTGTATTCATTTTAAACATAACTTATACACAATCACCATCCGCTAATATTAACGCTACCTACCTGTTCCCTTAATAAAAATAAAGATAAAACGAGACCTTCCTCGGAAAACGGAAATAAGTATACTTATAATAGCATATTCAACTTCAAGATGTGCGACACCCATAGAGTAACTATATTTAAGTTTCCCTTTGAAACAGACAGCCCAAAATGTTCTCGAGACAAATCACATTGATATTCAATTCTTCTGTTAAGCAGTAAAATTTCTAAAGACTTCATGGACGTTGCAACGACTTTATCGTGGAAAGTAATTTAATTATCGTTCTTTATCTACGATGTCAAAGTATTATTTACTCGTTTACAATGCACTATGTTTATTTTTACTGGTAATTAGTATGTGCATAAAAAGTATGTTCTTGAAAAAGATATGTTCTTGATTATCCGATAGTATTCCTTGCATTCTGCCATTATTCCGTATCTGTATCATATATTTTTGTTTCCAAAATCTGTTAAAATAGTTCAAGTTTGGTCATTCTTTCAAGAACTTATCTACTATGCTTCAGGACATGAGTAAGAATACCATTTTATTTCTGTTTAGCTATAACATTTTGGAAGTAAGGGAGTACGACTCCGTGTTGTCTAGTATGCGTCTACGAAGATATAAATGCATATCGTACCACAAGGAAAATAACGTTTAGTGGTGGACATCTTTTTTACGATTAAAATAGAACTGTTCCTTGCAGTATTACCCTAGGAAATGCAGTGGCACTTTATCAAACATATGTAACGAAAGCTGGACCTAAAACACGATCTTCTTCTTTGTAGAACATGTGATATTTAGCGTAGGCCCCATCAACGCTTTTATTCTCTCCGTCGGTTGCAAGTCGTCGATTTAAATTTTCAAGTAAAATCTGGTGAAAATAGAGGAAGTAAGCAGGCAAAATCAACGAAGAAAAATACTCAATGTGATATTTAAAATTTCCAAGGTTTGTCTCAGGGTTTATCATTAAGTTTATCATTTGTACGTGTTTGAATGTTTGGTAATACTATAAATAAGACGTAAAACTTAATTTTGTTTTCATTTGAACGAGATTTTAAAAGACAGGTTAGGATTTGAACCCGGACTTCCCATATAAAGTACTCTACTTTGAGTCACCTACATCTGTTCACTCTTATCGAAATGAAAATGCGTAAATTATAGCGGATTTTTGTGTATATTTTTAGCTATTTTGATATCTTGACTATTTGTTTAATTTCATAAGCAAACTGCAAATTTATTTCTGGTCAGACTGGCGTTCAGAGAGAGATGATGCTTTTTGTGCAGAATAAAGCCTTAGACATCATGAAATCGGGAAATATATTTTAAAACAGTACATCAGGTTAAGTACGGGAGTACCACATAAACTTAATCCGAACAACCGTTAACAGACATTTCGTGGGTGGTTTGGCCTCGCATGTGACCAAAGAGAAAATATACGAGAACATGAAACGAAACGTTAGTGAGGGGTTATCACAACTTAGGGCACACTTACAATCGTAAATAACGTCAGCTTGAACATTTAGTGCTTACCTTGAGACATTTATGATTAAATTCTCAAACCATACGGATACACTTATAACTTTACGAATAATTTTGACTAATTGGACTGTTATCTCTAAATGAAAAAATGTCTGTATATTCCCCATTTTGTTATCACGATTACATTTAGCCCAAATAAAATGAACTCAAATAATGCTTTGAAGGATTATCTATTCTTACCATTGCATTTGTTTTTTAAAATAAAAAAAATAGTTACAAACAACGTAAGTACTTACAATAGAAATGCAAATAGTAACAAATATTGTAATGGCAACGCTAAAGAGAATAAAGCATACACTATAGAATGAGATATATTTTACACGAGGTACACGATATGTTTACTACCTAGATTCCAGGGATTCCAGTACTACTTACCCGTTCAGTCTAGTTAGCAGTTCTAAGCACAGCGGCATGGATCGCTTTACTTGTGATAAACAATAAAGGTTATTTTTTATATCACAAGTAAAGCGATCCATGCCCCTGTGGTTCTAAGTAACTTTTACTCGGCCCAACCCATAAACGATCATTACGTACATTTATTAACTATACCATTTTGTGAATGTATTAGGCCTAGACGTGATCCAAGGTGTAAATCATTTCCATTTATTTCCTTGTGTCGAAGTATGAGGTCCATGGATGCTCTAGTTTCTTAAACACTGATCATGACTGGTTGTCTACCTGAGATTAAAAGGATCAGGCCTCATGAAAGTTCTTCACCATTTTTTTGAGGTGTACTTATAAGCTCTATACTAGTTAAATTTGAACTGTTTTTTTTTTTTTTGGGGGGGGGGGGGGGGGACAGTGGCCGGAGCACTATGTATTTTGTTTATTTCAATAGAAAATTGAGCTGTAACTATCAGGCTTAAACATATATATTGTTGTTAACTGTTTTGTTATGTATTTTGTTTTTGTTTAATTTACTTTTGTTTTGTGTTATGCCATGGACGAGTAAAGCAGCAACTACAATTGATCATTTCAAAATGAACTATATACTAGCCAAGCGTTCTGATAACATTGTTTGGATATATATAGTCATTTTGTTTGATTCAACTTACAACATTTGAGCTGCCCAAGGATGAATAGCATCCGCACATGATGACACAATAGTATTTGTAAATAATCCTTTAAAGGTAAGTTTGGATAATACAAGTCATCTAGAAACTATTGCAGTAACTGTATAGTCTTCTCTGTGTTGCACCATTTATGCATTAATTACAATGTGTAAAATATTTTGAAGTACAGATGTATTAGCCAACAAGTTGATTTTGAAAAAGTCTAATCTATATTTTGGTACATATAAAAACATTTTTTTCAAATAATGTATATTAGTGGATGTATTACATGGTGAATAATAGTTAAGTCATAGACAACATAATCTGAGATGGCCTTATTGTTAACTCAGGCTAATTATTATCAAATCAATAAATGTGTTATAAATGTAAATGATTTTACTAAGTTAATAATTTGTATACCAGGTACTTCACCATTACGCCGGCAACTGAGAGATGGGGCGGTGCCAAGCATTTTTTCAGTGGGAACAATGAGAACAGTCAGGTCCACGGGCAAAACGACTTTGTGTAAGAAATGCCAAAAAATAATTTACCAGTGGATTGGAAATTTATAACACATTTCCTTCATTAGATACATATGTAATCACGAGTTGGAAATTGATCCTTCCAGTGACTCAAATGTCGCATATGAAGAGTGTGTATATGAATCATCTATGTCAATCTCTACAGAAGAATGTATTACTATTCCAGAGTCACCATTACTATCAAATGCATATACACAAACACCACATCTACCTATACTTTCTGTTGAACAGTTTGTAAATGATGATGCTGGAACCATGTTTTACACAGGATTGTCTTCATACAAAGATTTTAAGTTTGTAATGGGATGTCTTGGTGATGGTGTGAATCATCTGAATTACCGGTAAAATAAGCTAGAAAATGTTTCTATTGAAAATCAACTCTTTTTGATTTTAATAAAGTTAAGACAGAACAAAACCAATTTTGAACTCAGTCGTCTGTTCAATATTTCTGAGACATCTGTTGCTAACATTTGGATTACTTGGGTCAATTTTATGTATCGACAATGGCAAGAGATACAATGGTGGCCTGAAGGAGATCTTGTTAGATATTTTTGTCCAACTGATTTTCGGTCCAAGTTTCCTACTACCAGGGTAACTGTTGATGGAACAGAGTACCATGCGAAAAAAACTAGGCCTCCTGTTGCTCAACAGTCTACTTATTCAACATACAAACATAGGAACACAATTAAAGTGTTAGTAGGGACAACTCCAATTGGATTAGTGTCCTACATATCCCCTGCATATGGAGGGTCGGTCAGTGATCGTCAAATAGGAGCAATTTGACAGCCATTTGTGACCAAGGGGATTCTATTATGGCAGATAAGGGATTACATGTACATGATTTATTTGCTGTTACGAGACATAACCATCAATATTCCTACTTTCACTAGAAAGAAAAACAGGATGACAGGTAAAGTTTTTTCATTGCACTATTATATAATCTGTTTGTCATCAACTGGTTTTTTTTAACAACTTATTACTGGTTTCAAATGAAAGAAATAAAAGAAATAGATGACAACATGAACATGATATCAATAGGCACATCACATTGTGCCTTACTTTCACTAGAAAGAAAAACAGGATGACAGGTAAAGTTTTTTCATTGCACTATTATATAATCTGTTTGTCATCAACTGGTTTTTTTTAACAACTTATTACTGGTTTCAAATGAAAGAAATAAAAGAAATAGATGACAACATGAACATGATATCAATAGGCACATCACATTGTGCCTTATTTTCTTTCTCTTGTGTCTATAAATCTTACATTTTATGTCAAACATTTATATACACAGGCACTACCATACAAATNGGGGGGGATCAGAGTCCAGAGACAAGTTCTAGTGTATCTTGTAGAGTTACTGGTTTTTTTTACAATATGCCTTGGTTTTTAAAAGAATACATGAAGGAAAGGTGATTTGTGTTTGTGATTCCTTTGGTCTTGGAATGGGTATATGTTATAATCTTTTAAGAAGAATCTTTCCAGAACAGCTTGTTTAAAGTTGAGGTTGAAAAAAATAACAAGTTCCATGACCTTGTTGTCTATAAATGTGTCATCACGAGGAACAGAAATGATTTTCAGGTCTTTGAATGTGTATACCACAAGTTTACATTGTTTACGTCATGTACAGAAGAGCTGACCCTGAATTTGATAGTAATAACTATGAGATTGGTCCAGTATAAGTTTTCCATTTACAATCTTTAGGAAAGGGACAGTGTCAGGGGTCACCTCACTGTCTTTTGCACTGTAAGGACATTTAACCTCTACCAGTTCATCATCACCAAGCATAGCATCAAGAGAAGATGCTAGGTAGGGATGGGATGAACCATATTTTTGTATCTGTAATCCTGTTATACCTCAAACTATCTGAAAGCAATTGCTTCATATGTCTTTTCATGATGTATGGGTGAAGGGGATTATGCTGTTTCTTGGCCATTGTTTAAATATGAAGTGCTGCTATATTGTGTCAAGGTTCTTGCTAACTTCAACATATTTGTCTTCGCTGTAGCTTTACAGATGCGGCCAACATGTGATGAATGCATTATAGTACATCTTTCCAGGATCCAACTTTTATTTGTAGCCTGACTTCGAGTATGTTGTTCTACCTCATTTATCTCATCAACAGTTATTTTATTTTTTGTTATTTTCATTTTCTGTAACCACATGTCTGATAATGTTAATTCTAGATAGTCATGATCTGTATCTAGGGCATACGGATTTGCAGGTTTGAAAAGCTGGGATACAGGATATTCATTAACTCTGTTATGGTTCATCCACACAGACCTAACGTGATCCATGTAACCTAAAACAATAGGGTATTGTTGTGGGCGTGGATTATAGTTTACACTCTTTTGCTAGTGGAAGGTCACAGGCTTTAATAGGGCTTCCATAATAGGGCTTGGTTCTGTGGAAGGATTACAGTTTCTGGGTGCAAGTTACCTCTGTAACTAATTCATTACAGGTTGAGAACTTAAAACATGTAAAAAACACAGCACATATATGCTTACAATGAGCTTTGGGCCCCATGCCTGCTGCACATTCGCACTGTCCCTCTAGCACACAACCTTTTTTGTCTATGCACACATCCACAACATACGACACACTTCTCTTCACCTGCGCTCTGCATTCTGATTTAATGTAAAACTTGTCGGTGTCTGATGCCAAACGTAAATATCTTAGAAATCTGTTTGCATACAACAATTTTGCGTCACTGTCGATCGCCTTTTGCATATCAAGAAGGTAGGACTCTACTGCAACTAATGGCAAGTCTGTACTGTGTCATTGTTGAGGTCTTTATAATGTTCAAAACTTGGAACATTCATACAGGATTCAGGCTCTAGTTCTTCCCTAACAAAATCTTTGTTTCTATCATATGCTTCAAGTCTGAAATGTGTAAAATAAAATATATACATACATGCAACAATGTGTATGGTTATATATCTTATGCTGTAGCTAGCAATTTTGTGTCACAGGAATTTGTAATGCAATTCAGTTTGAAACTAGTTTTACAACTTACTTTGTAAAATAAGTTATTTGTAATCCATGCCAATCAATGCAAACTGTGTATGATGTTTCATTATTGATCATTCTTTATATGTGTATATAATATAATGAAAATTTCAAGTTCCTGTGAGCTTGCTAAAATATACAGAAAATGCATGTATAAACATTGAACTGTGACAATCTGACATATTTAATAATTTTATTTACTGTACTTGTCATCATCAAACTATATTTCCCCTATTCATGTACATAGGAATAAATTCACACTATAGAAATACTTTTTGTCATATAAATTATAAAGGTCATCATAAAATGTTAATATGCTGACAAACAAATATTCATTTGAAGCGTACAATACTGCAAAATTTAAGCCTTGATCCGTTTTGGGTCCCGACATTTGCAAAAACCGGAGACGCTGATCGCTGACTTCAGAGCGTTCTATAAATGTCTCTAGTGAGCCCCGGGTACTGATATTTCGTTTGTAAGAACATCCATCGACATTCTTTTGTTGATAAATGAATATGATTCCTCCTCAGATTTTTCAATGATTTAAAAACATGATGGTTTGGTGATCCGATTTTGGGTACTGTCACATTAGGCTTTAGTGTCTACTGTATACAGCGTTTGTGATAAAATAAAACGAACCTTTCTATTAACTCGTTCTTCCTTCCCGATAAACGAGCTCCTCGGGCACGTAACTCATTTCTGATATCACCACCCTGATTCTATATTCATCCCCGACAACTCCTTTCCCAACCTCTCCAGTCCTCTTAAATACCCCACCCTATCTAACCCCCCGACCCCCTACCACTCCACCCCACCCCTTATATCGGTAGACAAACTAAATTGTTGTGTAGTGATCTCATGATATCCCACGATCCGTAAACTAATGACATATTGACAGTTACAATGTTGACATTCAGATTTCGCGGAATGTCAGAGGACCGTAATGTACTGTGCATGCGCCACCAATATAATGTGATTCCGTGGTCGTTCAGCTGAGCTTAATGTCTTGTTCACAAATACGTCGATGCACTACGATAATTGGTCAAAATACGTTCTATTTTTAAGTAGCCCGGATATACAGCACATACATTGGTTAAACTGACTCATGATGTCTCTTTAAAAACAACGAACGCTAACATATGTGTCATGAGTCGGAGAGTGTGAGACCAGGGCGGCCGGCTAGGATACCCACCTCCGCGTCTTCCCACATTTTCTATAGGACTGTCACAACCTTAAAGGACTATCAGTCAAAAGACAGAAAGACTCCCGCGAAAATGTAGGTATTTGACTTTGTTTTACCCTGGTTTTCTATCCCAATTATATTTATTAGAGGATCTGTTTTGTTCATACGATAAAGGTAAAGCGATATAGACGTAGTACGTCGGTATCATCGTCCCGATAAATTTTGATAAAATTATATTTATATGTGTAATAATATTGTAATAGTATTATAATTGTATTGCATTGCATTGCAATTCGCACGCCATATCTACTATACGACTGTCAAAAACTTAAAAATAGTATCAGTCAACAGCAATAAGGACTAATGTTACCGGAAAAAGGTATGTAATTGAGCTTTCTAATTCAGGTTTCTAACAAAATTATATGAGGTAGTGTCAACTTATTCCTTGACAATTCTTTTTAATCACGCTTTCGTCGAAAAGTATGTTTTTCAGCGGACACCGATAGTTTTATCATAATTTTGCTTCCTATTATGATTGGCTTTGTACATTTATATCCTCATCATTTTTAGTAATAGTGAACATTATTGCAAAGTTTGTGTAGCATATCTGATTTTTTTTCCTGTTTTATTATCGTCATGATGTAAGTAGGACTTGTAGAATTGCTTACAACCATCGTATGTGCAGACGTATATATAAAATAAATTAGCATCTAGAAAACTTAATGATGTCGGTTTTTTATGTATGTTGCTTTTTAAGATACTCACAGAAATGACATCATAGCACTATCTTTACCATAAGCCGCTAAACCTACTGCAAAACGATCTTTAAAAATAACGATACAATACTAAACTATCATATAATGCCCCTAAAATATAGAGTGT
This sequence comes from Mizuhopecten yessoensis, assembly GCF_002113885.1. Lineage (NCBI taxonomy): Eukaryota > Metazoa > Mollusca > Bivalvia > Pectinida > Pectinidae > Mizuhopecten > Mizuhopecten yessoensis. The sequence goes on along the minus strand of NW_018408791.1, from coordinate 78,167 downwards.
AACCACGTTTACCTTTCCAATAAACAGTGGTATAACGAAAATCGGGGACATAAAATAAATTGAGTTTGACACGGGATCGATACGATTTGCAATTCTGTACCACTTCTTGGTATTGATTACCATCTTGAACCACCTAGTATTAGAGAGTGGCATGTTATTCAACACAATTTAATTAATATCGGAAGCAAGGTGAAACTTTCAAAATTACAAAAATTGAAAGCAGAATGAAATAATAATATATCTAAACCTACCTCTTCCCTTTGCATTTGATATTTAACAGCTGTGTTACTCAAACTATGTATTTAACCGTTGTCGTTCAGGGGAAATAAAGCTACCTATAGTAGTAATACGTCGGTGGCATCGTTCCGATAGGTTCTATTTACAAGTGTATACACATGTGTACCCAATTGTATTGCGTTGCAATTCGCACGCCATATCTCCTATACGACCGTCACAAAAGTTAAACAATGTATAAGTCAAAAGCCAGAAATTTATGCATGTTCCATGTAACATAATGATAGTAACATGATATAATGATAATCCCCTTTGTTAAACCTGCTTAAAACTACAATACTATTCTATGAAATAATTCTCCTTATACACAGTGTCTAACCACACTATACCAATATCCTGGAATAGGTTCTCTCTCCCCAACATAAAAATATGTCATTAAAAATCTTTAACTCGACAGCAAACTATCTAGATTTACGATAAATGCACACAAAATGTATAGGACTTGTCACTTGTACCGGTATACTATACATTTATAACCAGGCAGTTGTAACGAGTTAACCTAACCGGCATACACATTTGGTGTTCTATGTAAATTATGTCCTGTTTCCAAAAGTAATCTGTAAGTCAATCTCTGTTGCTGACCACAAATATCTCGATGGATTCCCCTGCTTACACAATTTAACCTTGTAACAGCTTACATACAGCTGACATGTTTCACGTTAGCCTTTAGTAGGCTCACTATTAAATGCATGTCATTAGTTCCACTTGATATTTTTTATCGATTGTTCCTTACAGGTAACATATTCCTATAGAGACATTTTTTATATAGTCTGGGTAATGGTGTATTATCTAAGTAGGTTATGGGTATATGCCTGCTTGTGGTCTTAAACGAACATGTCACAGGAAGTTTGATTCACAATCATATATCTTTACAAAGTTAGTACACATGAGTACTTACCCCAGTGTAATAAATCCTTCACAAAATTTCCTCCAAAATATAGAAGTAAAACATTAATCCAGTTGTAAAGTAAGCTAGTCAGTTTTATGTTTTATCTTCCCGTAAAACTCATACATTAAATGAATAATACCTACAGTGGTTTAATTACTGAACCTATTTTACAAATCCAATATGGCTGACTGAGGTATGACACAGATTGCATTAAGTCACATACACGCACATCATATATATATATGCTATACGCGTATATGTGCTCCGCCATGTTGCCTATCAAATTAATTTTACTCTTAAAGCCGGTGTACCACAAGCGTCTGTCCTTGGTCCATATCTATTTTTAATTTACATAAATGACCTTGAAGAAGAAGTCCAATCGAAAATTAAATTATTCGCTGATGACACATCATTTTATGCTTTGATTAACAATGACTCTATTCAGGTAGCTATTCAACTAAACCAAGACCTTGACAATATTTCAAACTGGGCAGAGAAATGGGGAATACTGTTTAATCCAAACAAAACTGAATCATTAATAGTCAGTAAAAAAAACCACAATGCAACTATTTCTCATCCAAACCTTATTTTCAATAACACTATCATAAGTAATGTAAAACAACATAAACATTTAGGTCTTTTATTTAATGACATAGGTGGATGGAGAGACCATATTAACTGCATTTATGAAAAATCATGTAAACGTATAAATATATTGAGATTACTTAAGCATAAAATTGATAGAAAATCACTCGAGACTATTTATTTGATATTTATAAAGCCTATATTAGAATATGCGAGTGTTATATGGGACAACTGTACTTCAACAGAGGAAAATCTCCTAGAATCCCTACAATTAGAAGCAGCAAGAATAATTACAGGTATAAGAAGGGGCACAAGTCACATTATTATCTACAAGGAAACTGGGTGGATACTTTAAAGAAAAGAAGAAATGATCAGAAACTAATTCTTTTATATAAAATACTACACCATGATGCACCCCAATATTTAATAGATATTCTTCAACCATTGATCAGAACTCCAGAAGAAAATATATATAATATAAGACAACCAAGGCTAATTAATGCACCAAGAGCTAGAACAAACCTTTATCTCAGAAGTTTTTTCCCTGATATTACATATCAATTGAACAATAACAATACCACTATTTTAAATTCTGTATCCCTAAACCAGCTAAAAAATAAACTGAAATCAACTCCAGAACCTTTTTATTACAGCTGAAGATATGTGTGTTCAAACTTTTAAATATGGAGGTAACAGAAAATTAAACATAATGCTGTGTCAATTAAGAAATAATGTCAGTCAGTTAAATGCAGATCTGTATAATGATCATCTAAGAGATAATCCAACTTGCCAATGTGGTTATTTAAATGAAGACAAGATACATTACTGTTTAAGATGCCCTTTATATAATAATGACAGGATTGACCTTACCAGATCAATAAATAATATAGATCCACTTCTAAGAGAAAATGTAAATGTTCTTTTATATGGTAGTACAAACCATAATGACCAGGATAATATGTATATACTAGAATGCACCATGAGATTCATTTCTAATACTAAACGCCTCTAATGTGTATTAACTTAATTAGTTTGAATTATTATCAAGGTTGGTACAACCACTTTAAATATGTATAAAACATTGATGTACGTTAAATATTCATTTGTACTATTTATTGGGAATTGGCTGACCTTTGTGTAAACAAAAGGACTTTGTGGTCAAGCCATTCCCTCTACAATTCAAAATCTTTGACCACACTCAATAATATAATAATACATAACTAAATGGATATATATAATATATGGGCAATTCTTTTGAGTGAATGAGTGAGTGCCAGTTTGAGTAGGAGTATACGTGTGAGTAGTTATTTTTTTTCTTTTCATGTAACCTAAAATTAAGTTAAGATTTATATTTTGTGTGTTCTGTTGTGTGGTCAGTTGCTGCCCTCTGTCAGTAGGACCACTGGTGATCAGTGTGTTATATGGGGACGAGGCCGTTACCTATGTCTACCATGTATCATGTTGACCACCTGTGGATTCACGGAGTGGGGCAGAGACTGACTAGGGAACAGAATAACTACATTGGGGATATAATGACAATGGCATCGAGCTCCACGTGGTGACCCAGAATCAACTTGCTATATAAACCATAAATCTCCTCTTATATCTTACATCCTATTACGTTCTTCATCATGTTAACCATCTGCACTCTCAAGTAGATTTACTCTCTAGTTGTAACTCCTATTCCATGTTAATGAAAACCTTCTTCATGTTAAAATCCTGCTAAGCCTATTGTCGTATGTGTGAACCATGCCATTTTGTTTAATAACAATCAAGGTATCAGAGATGCTTAACTGATCTGTATTATAATCCACTGTGGTGTAGGGAGAGAACTCCCATAACGCATATATGACTGAAATAACTTAAATTAACGAGTCACTGCGTGGGAGCTCTGGTCGATGACTTCTGTCCCAGATGTAGAAAAACTTTGAAATTATTTCACAATGAATATATTATAATAAACATTGTCCATTCCGTAGGAGAGGGCTTGTATAGGCATTACGCCTGTTGCCCAATTCCTTTTGAAACTTGTATAAGATGCAATATTCAATAAAATGTTTGTGAAAAAATAATTTTACTACATTGGTAGTACTTTTGGAACACAGAAACCAGTCATGTTTAAATGAAAATAATGTTAAAAATAACAAACTGTAACAGATATACAGACAGACATACTTTAGCATGTACACATATTATTCTATATATAACCATACTATATATCGATATACTAAAACAAACATATGCAATTTTAAATCCTGTTCTTCATGATCATTGCTGTACGATTTTTTTTCTTGCAGTTTTTAACTGCGTGATTCCATGCTGTTGACGCCGTGGTATATGTTTATGTCTATTTTACTTTTAAATTAATCAACCTTATGATCTCAGATCATATAATCTTGTTTACATATTTAACAGGGTGATTCATGAATTGAAGAATATAATGACATATTTGAATTTTTACAATTGGCTAAAGCACTAATCCCAAAAAAATGAAATCATGTTCGCCTCCAAATTGAAATTCTCCCTTTCCACCTTACTTAACTCTTTTACTGATAATCTGAAACAATTCATTGCAAAGCCTGTCCAGTAGTATTATCTGCGACGATAAATGTTAAAAAACAATTAGAAAATTAGCTATAACATTGCAAATTAATATATCAACGCTTTTCATTAGGAAATAGAAGACAAACATAATTAGAAACATCACTGTTCTTTACATATAGGATATATTAAGTTAATTATTTAACTTTAGGATTTCCTAACATTCAGACTTGCAAGCACGCGTAACACAGTCCAAAAAAATGTTAATTTGGTAGGCAGCATGACGGAGACGCGATCACAAGTTGTTAACTCTATTTACTTTTGGTCGATTTGGCTGTCTAAACATTGTTGGGGTTTTCCCCGGATTCACAACATAGGCCAGCCGTTTCGCAGTAATACTCCAACGCATTATATAAACCAGTGTCACGAAGGATTAACTAGCCTACATTCAAATAGTACCTGTATGTATTTGTATCTGTGTGTCTTTATACTTTGATATAGGATTATTGATTTACAAAAAGTCGTCTTTTGGGGGTAAATTATTTTTTAATTATTAACAATGTAAAATAATAAAGGATTGACAATGGTTTCACTTGCATGACTGCGTGACTATCAATAAATATTCATCTTTAAAATAGTTGTACACTGTTTTAATGTCAGTGTAATGCGAATCGTTTCGTATTCAGGAATGTTTGTCAATAACATAACATGCAAACATACTACGTAGTTTTTAGGCACGTTTAAGAAATTACAAATTATAATTTGTAAGTTTCTTCGTGTACTTTTTAAACGTTACCATATATTCCCCTCCGTTGCTCATGGTTTGCTCTGGTGTCGTCAGTTTCAAGTTCGACTAACGGGTTATGGACACTTTAGTACTCTCTTATTGATTTTTTAATTTTTAATTTTAAGCTTGTCTAAATTGTTCATGCTTTCATGCATGTATTTAGGATTTGCTCTTTTAAAAAGTGAAAGATTTCTACTGACTTGCTTGTTTTGCCACAACTTAAAAGGGGGAAAATGTAAGAAAATAAAAGATACACAGAAAAGTATGTCAGTGTGCTCGTTCATTGCTGAAGTTGTTCAAACATATAGATTTTACGTGATATCTATTTTTGGTGAAATTTATCATTTTGATCGTAAGCAAAACAAATTCATACAATATCTTCAATGAGACTTATCAAAAATCAATGAATGTTTGTAAAAATATTAAAACAGTATTTTCGTTTCGATTATGAATGTTAAATATAAGTTTTGATCACAGAAAAGCATTTAAGGTAACCCTTACCCCTATTTTTTTTCAATTTGACAATCCTTATTTTTACACAGGGATTTTCACGATTAATATAAACATTCTGATGACAATTGTTTTTCAAAATTCACTGAATTGAAAGAAAACATGTTTCCGTTGTTACAATAGTCAACACATATGAGGTCACTTTGCGGTTTTTTCCGTATTGTTTTTGGATTTCCCAATTTTTGAAGAATCAGAAAAAAATACAATGGCTTCAATGGATATAAACGAGCAATATACTACCAATGCTATATTATTTCGCAGTTTGTTAAGTATCAACTGTCATCATATTGAGCATTAAAACACTTTAACAGCAACCATAAACTTGCTGGGCACGTTTAAGAAATTGCAAATTATAACTTATCTAAGTTTCTTCGTGTACTTTTTAAGCGTTACCATATATTCCTCTCTGTTGCTCAAATTTTGCTCTGGTGTCGTCGGTTTCAAGTTCGACTAACGGTTTGTGGACACTTTAGTACTCGTTGATATTTAATTTTTTGATTTTAAGCTTGTCTAAATTGTTCATGCTTTCATGCATGTATTTAGGATTTGCTCTTGTTTATTGAGTATCAACTGTCGTCATATTGAGCATTAAAACACTTTAACAGAAAAAATAAACTTGCTACAAATAAAAATGATGGTACAATGGAAATTTTACTGACTATGATAGTGTCAATTAAGTAGAACTATTTTATATTGCATAAAGAATAAAGAATTCGCATTTCAAAACGCCTGCCAGATTGGTCAACATTTTTACAACTTCTTCAAACAGTTTTGCAAACAATAGATATTTTTTTTGTTGCGTTTTGTTGACGTTGAAATGCATATGCTTGCTTTTGATATTTAACATAATTTGTTACATTTTTCAATAAATTCATCAGTTTGGAAATACGTAACATCAAAGTTTTCCTTTCTATACAAACAATGTACGTATTAATTAGTCAAGCTTGATAAAGGCATCAGTCGGTCTTGAAACGTTGCGACACGTTTAATACGTACATTGTTTGTGTAGAAAGTAAAACGTTGATATTATTATCTGTTTCATTTTATATAATCAGAACGAGATTTGGACTAGATTTAAACCTCAGAAGAGAATATTCTTAAGAAAGAGTAATGAATTATGCATAGCTACTTGATTAATTTTAAAATAAGTCAATGTCACTGAGTATACTCCAAATCAGTGCAATCATGTTCAAATACCGCACACTACATACAATCGTACATTCTCGCTTACTGATATATTACAAGACGGATCTATTAATATTCGCTTTTGTTTAAGCAGATTGGTGAGCGGTTCTTTTCGAAGTAACAGATAAAAGGAAATCCTTGAGTTATTTTGCAGACCAGTTAATCGTCATGGCTGACGGTAACTATGATTAAATCGTAATAAGCTGCTTCATAGTGACGCATCATTATGAATTTAAACGGAATTACTGTTTGGCATTGCCATAGCAGGACTCTACCAAACACGTTCAGGAAAACGGAACTATGAATGTCAAAGCGTCAGTGATTTGCAAACGGAAAATACTCAAAAACCGGTAAAAAATGGCATTGTCAATACATACAGGAAGATTATACTAAACACAAAAATATCACTGTAATATATTTAAAAAATAGACCAAAACAAAATGCTTATAAATATAAGTAAGTCATTGTTGCCTGTTACAGACATTGCCTTTGGTAAAAATGATAACTTCGAAAACAATATTGACAGCAATACTCGCCAAAATGACCATTCTGATTAGTGGAATACGGGGAAGCAAAAACGAATAAATATCATTTAATGTTGCATAGTGTTCGTAAATCTGTTTTGGCATATTCGAGTTTTGCAAGTAATTAAGGCATAACAAGACTAAAATAATTTTAAGCTATTTATGAAAAACAACAATTACTTGTTGACGGTATATCATTTTATCATTTATTGATCTAAACCAAGAAATGTATCTTGCAGTAGAGACGCTTTTCATGTATTTACGGTAACTGTTATAACGGATAGTCTACCATATACTTTGTTTATATATTGTGGTTTTGTTTTAAATTCAATCAAGGAACTAAACCGCCTATACAGGAAACAAGCGTACCCGACCCCGATCAACATCTGCGCCATTTTCCGCCTAACCTAGCGGAGGAATGGATTCGAGTCCACACCGGTACTTTTGATAAGTTTGGATTCTAACAGTACTCTTTGTTGATCGTGGTTGTCAACTTAATTTTGATCAACTGTATCGGCCAAATTTTATAATGTGTTTATGATATACTGGTATAACTGCGAGACAGTTAATTAAGTTTAATTTATAGCATATGCATTTATCATTTTAAATAATCATGGCATAACAAGACTAAATAATTGTATGCTATTTATGGAAAACAACACTTATAACTAATGTTCAATATTATAACATTTTAGTTCTTATTGATCTAAACAAAGACGTGTATCTTGCAGTGGAGAAACTTTCAATGTATTTCCAGTAACTGTTATAATGGATAGTCTACCATATACTTTGTTTATATATTGTGGTTTTATTTTAAATTCAATCAAGGGACCACACCGCCTATACAGGAAACAAGCGTACCCGACCCCTATCAACATCCTCGCCATTTTCCGCCTTACCAAGTGTTGGAATGGATTCGAGTCCACCGAGTTGACCTGTTTTCTGTAGGTAACATGTAACCGAACCAAGTGGTGGGACAGCCGGGCCCTTATCAAGAACTGCGACAAAGGGTCCCCACACATCTTATGAATGACTTGCTTCAGCGAGAAAGAGGTATACACGAACACACTATTATAATGATGGATTAATACCATTCCACGTCTCATGAACATCAATCAAACAACAAGAATTCCGTAAAGAAAAATGGTGATATTACGTCTTCTATATTGATTTTATCAAATTAATCGACCCGCTATAATTTGGTTCATTGATAACATCAAGGTATTAGACCAAAGTATGCTGACAAGAGTTGAACACTCTGTAGGTATTAGCAACTCCCTAAATGATACTACAACACGTACTTTGTAACTTAATTATCACCGGGATTATATCTCAGTATTAAGACAAATTGTGTAATATACGTTATAACAGTCTAACAATTCATATGTCTGGTTAGTTTTATTGTAAACCTACCTTCTGAAATACTCGAACAGCGCTATTTTTCATATGTATTAATCATTATTCTCGACGCATATCTTATACTCAGTACGCTTTTATTACAAATATGAATAATCATTATTTCAGAAAATATGTGTCGTTTCTATAATATCAACAGTTGGAATCGACTCTTTGGTTTGCACCTTTAAACAAGGCTTCACACTTTGATAAAATGAGCGTTACAATAACGAATCCATCATATGATCAACTAAATCAACTGTTTATGTTTATGTTTTAGGAAATGATGAATTTGTTCGCTTGAGCGGAAGAGTGACTCCTTTTTAGGAGGAAAAAAGTACTGGCATCGCATGTCCACAACATCATTTAATGATGAAAATGATAAGGATAATAATGATAATATACAATACACGGTTTTTGACAAGGGAAATAGGCAACGAAGAGGATTATATATTCGACTGCTTCAAATTGGATATCTTTTTATTGACAAGTCACCACATCGAGGAAAGGAAATATCTATAAGATGGATATAACATTCAAGTGTTCAAATTTAACATACTCTATTACCATTTGGTACATGTATATTATTTTGATATGGTATCGCCGGGCTGGATATCATTGTTACAGACTTATACTCTGATAATGATGCCGGGCTGGACATCAGAGTTATTAACTTATACTGTGATAATGATGCCGGGCTGGAGTTCAGATTTATTAACTTATACTGTGATAATGATGCCGGGCTGGAGTTCAGAGTTACACAATTATAGTATGATGTTGATGTCGTACAGGATATAATTGTTACAAACTAATATTGTGATAATGATGCCGGGCTGAAAATCAGAGTTAAAAACTTATATCGTGATGGCGGACAGGACATCATTGTAACAGACCTTTAATGTGATGTTTAAGCCGGGCTGGTTATCAGTGTTACAGACTTATATTGTGATGTTGATGACGGACTGGATATCATTGTAACAAACTTATATTGTGATGTTGATGACGGGCTGGTTATAATTTTAACAGACTTATATTGTGATATTGATAACGGGCTGAATATCATTGTAACAGACTTATATTAATTGATTTATTACGGATTGGAAGACATTTTGACAATATATGTTTATGTCTTGTTATATTCGAGAATGAATATTAGATATTAATTGTTGTTTAACATGTTTCCTTTGTAACAGTCTATATAACTCAGTAGTATTGTAACTAGATCTATAGAGTTTATCTACACTAGTTTGTTGGTCAATGTTGAATATAAATGTTTAAAGTAAATACTTTCTAATGCCCATCATTGTCGACCCCATCATGGTGTATTTTCATTTCACTATTATTCGATGACGTCACAGTGCCTATTTTACAAGACGTCCATAGATAGTTTATTTTGACTGAAATAAAGGTTATCTACTATGAAAAACGTCGGCACATGCTCTATTTTATAAATAACATTTGTATGTATTTAACACTGTTCATATTTAGTACACGTGTAACAACTGTAATACATGATTGCCAATTGTTCTTATATCTGCATATTGACCAATCTGACAATGTTATCTTTGTCATAATTCAAATAAAATGTATATCTTACCAAATACACGACAATTAAGCACTGATCTGGAGTGTTGTATTGCTTATATAACAACCTGTTCGTTATATTTCGTGGTGGGTTTTTTTTGTGAACAAATAAAACAAAAAATATATTTATCAGGTTTTGACAAAGACGGGAAAATAGTTTACCAGATCTTTACTATACGCTGAGCGTGTATAGCATGGCAGGCCATGACATAACTATTCCCATTTCTAACTATATGTTACGATATTTCCGATTCAATCTTCTGCGAAAGATAAGAGGGCATTTGAAAAAGAAACTATCGCGCAGACAAATTGTGAGTCTTTACGGTATTGATAACTAATGTTTTAGCATCTCCTAAGCATTTAACTAGTTTTGGTTCGCAAGTAGCATCTATTTACTCAATCCAGAATATATTTTTTTTCTTTTCTTACGTAGAGTCAGTTTAAAAACATAGTACAGCGCGAACACCTGAGGAACTATCGAAGATCAAGCCTATAAAAACTGAAAACTGCAGGAACCAAGCAGACACGAAAAACAACATTACCAACCATACAAAAATGACTCAAATCGAGAGGCTTCGGAATGCCGATTATTCTTTGTATCACGTTATCACCAAATATGACGTGTGCTTCAAATCTGTTAAGTGTATGTCGTTCCTTACAGTGGACGAGTCCTCAATCCTGGTAGTATTGCTGACAACTCCTAAGACCGAAGTTCCTAAATCCTGTCCCGATGACGATCAAAAGTTTTCTTTAACAAAGATTGAAGTTCTTAAAAGCAAAATAGTCTTTCTACAATGTGGTATGTTTTAAAAGATATGAATTAATTACCATGAAACATCTGCCCAGAAGTCCCTAACTCAGGAAGTTACGTTCGGAATTGATAAGTATTTTACTCTGTCATACCACGACACCAGTCTTTCGATCGTGGGTGTGTCAGTGTAATATTATCGGTTGCATTACGTTATCTTACTGTCGAGTATTGTTTTTAAAAATAATAATAATAATAATATACACCATTTGATATAGCGCCCTATCTAGCTTACATAAGCCACTCTAAGGCGCTGTACAGTACATAGATATACAATTAATACAATTAACATTTGCACTAATCAATACAATTTTGAGGCTTCGCAAGAGCTGCCTTATCAGGCGCTATCTACTAGTCATATGCCACCTGGCTAATATATCCCTATGTTGTATGTGTGACCCTGTGTTAAATGTACCCTGTGAAATAAGGTACCCCATAAAATTTGTCAATAGCCGATTATCCGAGTTTTGAGAATTACGGTCAAATTATAGACCAGGGGAGATAAGTCGTATTTCTTGGAGTATATTTTAGGGACGTCACGTAATTGCGCCATTAAAATATTTCCGTTGAAGACTGCAATGTCTGTTTGTCTCTCCTCGGGTTAGTAATAATTACAGCCGGTATAAGCGTTTGATGGTTGGTAAGAATTTATATATTATTACTAGAAGTCCTATGGTTGACGAATTGTCCATGATGTATATGAAGAATGTGATATTTGATTTAGCTTAAATGTGTTTGAAATTTAGCGAAGTGTAAACTACAAGGCCGCTGGGCCAGCCATTGAAGGTCGCATGTAGAATGTGAAATTTGCGATAAGTCATTGTAAATCGAGTTTCGTATTAGTATTATTTTATTAATGAGTAAAACTACACTATTCGTGAATATTTTGTGAGTGTTTGATGTTTAGATAGGTTTTAATGTTGTCTGAATATATTAACTTTGGGTAATACTATAGGACATGTACACCATGCGGTTTTACCCATAATTCCCTGTTGGGTGGAATCTCTAAATATTCAGATGTCCGGTTTCCGTGATAAACAATAACATGATCTTGGATATGTCAACAAGACTTTTCTATATAAGTATTAAAGTGACAGTCATTCTCCATAAAAGATAATAACTCATTAGTGATTTTACTGATTTAATTGTGTTCATGTGAATTGCAATATTGTGAAACCCTAATCAGAATAGTCTAGTCAGCCAAACAGTATTTGACAGTGTTTGTAGTTGCTAGCTACAGTTTCGCAGTTAGGTATTTTTATTCTGGCTAAGAAATGTTATTGGTAATTAATCGTGGAACTATAATTACATAATTGTTGTTGTATATTTTATTCGCGACAAATGTTAAATCGTGAACTTGAAACTATAACGATACATGCTGAACAAGATGCTATTATTTTCTAAATTGGTTAATATTTGTAAATTAGTATTGTCAAGTTATTGTAATGATAAGTGGTGAAATTACTAGCCGGCATAAATATTATATTCAGAGATAAACCCAATTTAACTTCAAACATAACTCAGGCTATTTTAAAGGTCCTACAATTTACCTAGTAGTGCGCATGAGCGGAACTAGTAACACCTTAAGCCTACCGCTCCGCGAAAAATTGTACGTTTCGGACAGTTTTGGACATCATATTTGTTTCTGTTTCCTGGGTATACAGTGCTATATGACCATGCGTTATCTTTTTATACCTGTCTTTCTTTGATTGTTTCGGTGTTCATTAGAACACTTCCCATTGTACTTCTCCGTCTACCCCTGGAACCCTGGGCAGCTGGAGCGCCAACATTGAAGCTTGACCTCCTCTCAAACCCAGCACCTCCTGGGGAATCCAAAAAACCTGACATCTTTTCCTAAGTACTGCACCTACAACAAAGAAAGGTTTGAAGTTACTGTTCACCAACAGATTTTTGAGGATGATCATTTATGTCCTTTTTGTATCTTCTGAGAAGATAGTGAAGAGGTTACAATTCCATTAGCCCAAAACCTGAGCTAGACTTGTGTCAGGGCTACAGAAAGTGTTCAATATTTACTACAAAAGACAATTTTTCAGTATCTGCATATTAGCTAGTGCTCCAATTATGAAATTGTAAGCTTTTTTGTACATTTTGTTTTGTTTTGGCGGAGATGCTACTGCTTTAGAAATGGGACAGCTATAGGGCCGTTGGCATAATCCTGCACAACTATACAGCAAGAAATTTGGTGGGCAGAACCAAATGAGTAAAAATCATGTTTTGTAAGAAATTCAGATGATTATAAACTAAGAATATTTCTTTTTAAAATTTAGAAACCAGCTTAAACTAAGATCTATTCCAAGATAGTTGTCAAAAATTTTCATTAATTATTTTAAGTCCCCTACAGTCGATTACGTTTGATGTTTCGTGCTGTAGATTGCAATGTTTCCTTATCAGGAAATCTTGGACTTGTTAAACTGAAGAAGGACTAGTAAATAATCTATTCAACCAGTCCTGGGGACTACCGAGCAAAAAGAGTTTGTGTCTAACCCTGACATTGCTTGAGATTTTCCTTAACTTTGAGATGTTTTATACAAGTGGGCCCCGGTGTTCTACATGAGAGAGTTTGATATGTATACTAATGACTAATATGGATGTCTTGTAAGGCAGGTTGGAGGTACAAAGTCCTTTTCAAATGTTCATTTTGTTGTGCTTTATTTAGTGTACCAGTAACATTAGCCGCATGCTAAGGTGGTATATGCCCATACATGGAGGATGAATGATTACATTTTTGAAGTTATATTTCAGTAATTGTAGATGTCAAATGGTATATATACATGCACTGGTATTGAATATGATAATATATATACTGCAGCGCTGTGCACCTTGATGAACACTGATGACTTGTGAGAAGCATAATTGATTGATATACTTATAAAATCTCATTTCCTTTATATTGTTTGGATTACGTCTAACGTAAACATTGAAGAAATAACATGCACTTTTTACATGTGCGGCTGGAAGCTATGTGTACACTCATTTCCTGAGTGGAAGACTATAGAATGAAGAACCCATGGACTTTACAGTCAGCAACTTGGGGGTTTATTCGGCACTTATCCCTCATGCAATTGCTTTGTATATATCAGCATGTATTAAATTTTTATAACATAGCAAAATTTTAAATCAAATTACAAAAAATTATAATAAGTCAAATGTCAAAATATATGATAAACTTAATCTTACTGTATATTACATAATTCCCATTCTACAGGATATTATTTGAATAAAATGTGTTGTAATATGGAAAAAAACTAATATAGGCTTAAAGCCTGGTGTTCAATCCAATTGATCATGATTATCAATAAAATTTGTTGAAATTGAAATTAGCTGCATGCATTTCCTCTGTCTTCTAAGGAGAACCAGTTTAGGTGTTTTATCATGTCATAAACTTTGGAAGTGTTTCTGTGTTTGGGTGATGAATATGACCGCTCTTCTCTGTACCATTTTGAATATTGTTTATATCTTCGTTGTAGGGGTTCCAAACTGCATGAGCAGGTATATAAATTTGCAGTGGTGTGACTCGAGTTAGCTAGCTGCATGCTCATTGACAGAACTTTAACCAATCATATTAGGTGAGAAAATACAGTGGAATTGATAAGGTTGCCTTACAGTTACAATTTAAGCGTCAGCTGAAGTGAATTTCCCTTTAGCTCAACGGTAGAGCATTAGGCTGGAGAGCCAAGGGTCGCATGTTCGCGCCCCAGGGACGGCACTACTGTATCTTTATCACTATTCCTCGTCCTACTACATATATTTGTTTCTATATGTTGCTTCTCTGTAGACTAATTGACAGTCAGTAAGTGACTTTCGACCTGTATGTTAATAAGTTATTAATAATTCTTTAGGATGATCATGTTACATTTGTCTGGGTGGAATGACATTTCATAATCATTGTCTGCTTAACAAACTTGTATTTCTGTTATGTGTTCTGGTTCGTCCACAGGGGCACGCAACTATTCTTAATATTGACTTGTTTTAGGCTTTCAGTAGCAGGATACGTTATAACCTAATAGTATTAGGTTATAGCATACCCAGCGACTGTAAGCCTAAAATAAGTAGTTGCGTGCCCATGTGGTTCGTCTATCCATGCCAAAATGACTTTGTTTGAAGTTTCTCCCAAGCCCGTGATAATACATTGCAATGTTTCCGGTTGTAAGTACATACCGGTGTATACACCTGCATGTCAATGTGAATATCAAACATGTGTTCACTGTTGTATTGGATATTAACACAAACTCTAACATCATTAAATCCGTAGCATGCCCAGCGAAGACTTTGTATTTCCCGCTCAAGAAGATCCACGACAGACGTCATACACTTTTTACTGACACTATTAGTTTTTCCAGCTATCCTGAAATCCAACATGATTCAGACAAAAAACATAATATTTGTACTATTTGAGCAGTGTTTCGTTTATAAATTATATTTAGAAATATATTCTTAGTTACCTAACGTTCATCTCTTATTTTGAAATCCAGCGTCCATCTTCAACATCCGCAGCTGAATATCTACGCGCTACTGTAATTTATACAAATCAAAAGCAATTTTAAAATTATTTCCATAACAATTACGTTTTTCTGATAGATGAATCGCCGCTTTTTATTCCTGGTAAGATTTGTGGTTTTATAAGTTATACAAAAATCTTATATTTAAGCACTATTTCTCTGATGCGACAGGATAAAAGGAGTGCAAAGTTTGCTCTATGGGGCTCCTCGCGGGGAACTTGTCTGGTATATATGGGCGCATTCTATGCAGAACACTAACTTTAGCATTTTTATTTTGAAATAAAGTGAATTGTATAAATATCAATTCAAATCAAAATTTGTATAATTTTGAGCAATTTTAATTGCTTATCTCTTACATGTTGGAAATGTAACAGGCGAGATTTTACCCAGGTTCTCATACTTATTCAATTCAAGTTTATTTGGTAAAAAGGTACAACAACATAACAATTTCATACAGTACTCTATACATATTTTGGCACTAATAACTTATATGGCTGATTACATTATAAAACATCTTAATGTAAAATTATATAAGTCTCTAAAAACATTTATCACGCTTTTATAAATTACAAGATAGGTAATGACTATTCAAACGAAAAATAAAATAACTAAAATAAATCTTGCCCTTAAAACAAGGCCCTGAAGCTTATTTCCACTGGGGTTCATTAAAAGACACATACACACTACTTAAGTAAAAATTACTAGAGTTATTATATTTTGAAGATAACTTAATTTTATGTTGAAACTGGTGTTAATATATAGGTTGTAACTTAAAATACAATGCATTGAAGTACAGCACCCATATTGTGTACACTCACATATTCACATACACACATACACACTCACATATTCACATAAACACATACACACTCACATATTCACATACACACATACACAAACATATATATAGAACATATTACGTCAATAAAATACAAATATCTGATCCTGTTCTCTTTTAGTTTTTCAAAAAGATGTTTTTTGAACGCAACTTTGAATGATGATTTACTCTTAATCTTCCTGATACTTTTCTGGTAAAGAATTCCAATCTTTAGCAGCATTGTAATAAAACGTGATAGAATCTGCCCCGCTCACATTTGGAATATAAAAATTGTATTCACTAGATCTTGTATAGTGTTGCTGCAGTTCTGTTAGCCTTATATAGTTATTGTGTGTAAGACTTTGAGCTGATATTCTGTCTAAAGACCTTAGATGAGGATGCTGCTTTATAGATGGATCAGTTGACCTCACGAGACTGAAGACAGTATCAGACGAGGAACTCAGTACTTTCAGCCTTTCATTCATTCTGTCAGAGAAGGACGTAAACCATCACGGCAGAACCTAAACACAGCACAGTTAGCCATATTGAGAAGTTTCAATCACCTTCATTTGGAAAACGGAGTGTTGTACAGAGATATCATCAGAGGAGAGGAAACCGTTAGCCAGCTGGTATTACCATCGTCTACAATTATGGTGAAACGGGTGTTACACTCTCTACATGAGGACATCCAGGGAGAGACCGTACCCTGGCATTTGTTCAGGGACATTTTTATTGACCTGGTATGACGAGACATAGATGAATGGATAACCAAGGGCCAGAGATGTACTCGACGGAAAACACCAACAACTCACGTGCACCCTTAGTGAATATCAGGACATCTCAGCCGTTAGAATTAGTATGTGTGGATTTCCTGACTCTAGAGACATCAAAGGGAGATCATCAGTACTTGCTGGTTCTAACGGATCACTTCACAAGGTATGCACAGGCCTATCCGACAAGGAACATGACAGCAAAAACCACAGCAGAGGTTTTATTCAACAACTTTTTCATACATAATGGTTTCCCTACACGCTTACATTCAGATCAAGGACCTAATTTTGATGGAAAGCTGATACATGAGGTTTGTCAGATTGCAGGAATAAGGAAAGCAAGGACAACCCCTTATCAGCCCAGTTGTAATGGTATGTGCGAACGATTTAATCGGACTATACTCAATACTCAATCCCACAGACGTCCTATTACAACACAATTGCAAATGGTACAATACAATAGTACAGCATTTATATAATATATTGCAGTATACAAAAGATATGAGGTTCCACGTGTATTCAGGTTGACGATGTTCATTTATTCTGGTGCGATTAAGAAAAGAATCATAGCATTACCGAATCAGACGACGAATTTACCGCGTTCATATCGCGCTTGCTGCCAGAACTCTTCAATACTTACAACCGACAAGTCGCGATGACAATTACGCTCTCTTCGTCATTACAGTGAATTGTGCTGTTACCGACAACAACAACATCACCTGGTAAAACAAGTAATCCTGAGATAAACGTTATTAATTCCAGTGAATCCTCGAAACACAGCTCTGAATACAGAAGAAGAAGATGTATCAACATGAAAATATTTACTAAGGTTTTGTTTCAGTTATTTGCCAGTTACAGATTGTCTTTTGCGTTAAAAAGAAAGTGTATCAAATCAATATTCCATCAATCATGTGTCTTCTCTGTTCTTCCAAATAGTTCCGTGGCTTGTGCAACAGAGTGCCGCTTGACACTTCTTGCTTTAAGCAGTACGCTACATTTTGGCGATTTACTTTACACTTATCGGCAATTTTAGGATAAAGACTCTTTTAAACGTCTCCAATCATAACATATTATACAGCACGCACTGTTTCCGACCAGTTAGCATTCTTGAAGCAGGATTAGTTATGTAAAACCTTTCTTCTATTTCATGTTGGTATTTTGGATTCCAACGTTAGTTCCTAAAAGACCCGCCAAACATTAAAAACAGTTAATCTATTGCAGAGTACAACTCATATATGCTCCGTTATTATAACTTTTTACTGAACTGATATATTTTTTTATGCTTTATTTGATATTCTAACACGATTCGTTTGCAACGCGTGTTTTGATTGGATACGGACCATGTTCTAATCTGCAATAGAATCACGATCAATCGTGTTAAGCTCCTCCCATCGCACTTAAGCCACGCCCCGTTTCTAACCAAAACGATATGACGTCAAGCTCGCCTCATAGCGATATCCCGCTAATAAGGCTAGTAGGCAACAGAACAGAAACGACCGATGAAATGCATTTGTTGAATGAATTAAAAAGGAAAAAGAACGCATTCCTTGTTCTTACCTCAATTTATTACTGAAACGTTCGTTCCATCCGTGTGAAGGCATCTATTTAGATCCGAAATCAAATCAAACATTTCACATGTGTCGTATGCATTTACACAAAACTCTTCAAAAATCTATTCAAATAATCACCGATTTTGTCGATAAGCACCGATTGGTATGCATACTGACATGGAAATGTAAGAACTTGTTCAATATTTATCCGAATGTGTCGTATAAACTTTGGTAACAGGACGTTCGCAAACAATCCAAATATTCCGCCTTGTCAACATACAGATCGAGCTCTCGCCAGTATGGGCGGGGCTAAATGACCGACTTTTGAAAGCTTCTCTCCGATTGGTCAGTCCGCTGCAGAATGACACGTAGCCAGTTCAGGTCACAAAGTACTTTTGTACAAGGAAATACAATGTTTCTAAACATATTAGCGTAGTATATTTGTTAAGGTGTGTTAGAATGGGGATAGTACGTTGTTTTTCGTGACTATACTGGCGATTAGAATATGAAATTTGGTTTAAACTATCGACCTATCGGTCTCGAGTTCAAACACAAATTTCATGTTCTGATCGCCTGGATAGCCACTCAAAACAACGTACTATCCCCTAAATAAATAATCATGATGATAATAATTCATTTGTGAAACAAAAGGCATAATGGGCATGTATCGCTCACCTGGTATTAATCTCACAATTGTAACCTAACATATGTGACCTTGAATATGGGCAAGGATCATTCACATGAACAAAGTTGGTAGCCCTTCATCCAAGCATGCTACTGGCCAAATATCATAACCCTTGATCTATTGGTTATTCAGAAGAAGTTGTTTTATAATGTTTTAAAAACAACTGACTCCTGTGACCTTGAATGTGGGCGAAGGTCAGTCATTTGAACAAAGTTTAAAGCCCGTTATCCCAGCATGCTTCCGGCCAAAATATCACCCTAAACATTTTGGCTATTTAGAAAAAGTCGTTTCATAATAATTTAAAAACAACTGACTCCTGTGACCTTGAATGTGGGCGAAGGTTATTCATTTGAACAGACTTGGTAGCTCTTTATCCCAGCACACTACTGGCCAAATATTATCATCCTGGTCTTTTTGGTTATTCCGTGAAGTCTTTTTTTTAAAGGTATTTTAGACAATTGAATCTAATGACCTTGAATATTGGCGAAGTTCATTCATTCCAGCATACTACCGGCTATATTCAGAAGAAGTTGTTTAAAGTAAAAAGCTGACGACGGACGGACGACGAACGCAGTAACACGGCTTTAGCTCACTTGGCCCTTCGGGTATTCTTAATCGTGTTATTTACATATTCGTTCAAAAATGTAATCATCATTCCGCGAATAGGGTTAGATGTAAATTTTAATGTTGTTGCTAGTGTAACACGTTCCTGTGTCTATCATTGTAATATTTGACCTAGAGAAAATTACCTTTTTTTACTGAATTTACGCTTCCTGGTTGTCAATACAGTAGATGTTTTAACTTATATCATCTGCGCAGGAAAATAAGAACCGCTGTGATGCTTGTCCTGTTACGCTGTAGCAGAGATGATAGAACAGGAAAAACAATATAACAACAAACGATTTGATTGGTCGTTACACTCAATGCGACTAATGTTGGGGCGGAGCAAGATGGCGCATACCTTCTCTACAATTACCGATAATGTTAATCCTAACCATTATAAAAGAAAAGAAAAAAGGATAGACCTTTAGTTTTTATTGTTTTATGTTAAAGTTACGGTGTGTGTGTATTGGTAACGCAATCAATTCTAGGACACTCTGGAGATAACTTAACAATAAAAAACCCGCGCCACAGCTGAGACAAATATTAAACAGATACTTACTTATGGCATTATACAGCTGACTAAATTAAAGTCATAAATGTCTATTCACTTTATTAGTATTAAGACATTATTACCAATGTAGAAATAATGTTACGCACAAAAAGAAATGTTATTGTCTCTACTTTAGATTGAGCAGTAATATTTCCACGCGAAACTGCCATCTGTGTGTGTGTGTGTGCATGTTTCTTTGTCGTTTTGATAATTATGGTACTATTAACCGTATACATCGACCTCTGCTGATCCTACACGGCAACACCTCTGAATAAGCATCATTCACCGGTTGAACACAGTCATAGTTGTAGCTTTTGAGGTTACTTGATAAACACGTTGGAAGATTTTGAATATAGGAAAAAGCAGTATCTTGAAACAGTTGCCGTTATTGTTCTTTGTTTTGCCGACATGAAAGCGATAGAATATTATATAATTTTGTGTCTATCAATACGTCTGTGCACTGCATCCCTATATGATCGTATTGAGGAATGTCACCGTGATTACCACTCGTGTCTGAGTGGACCAAAGAACATCTACTGTCGATGTGATAGTTTGTGTACATCATACCACGATTGTTGTTTTGATGTAAAAGATGGAACAAAGGAGAACACAGAACATGACATAGAACATCGTCAATTTCTCAATAGAACATCATGTGAAGATATTCACTTTGACAGAACGAGGATAATTCGACCAAGTGTGTTTATGGTATCAGCTTGGCCGACGTTGCCAAATGTGGACGAAAACGTGAAAAACAAATGTGAGCACCATGTTAGTAATAATGTAATCGAATTTCTGCCAGTAACAGTAAGCGATACCGGTGCTACTTTTAAAAACCGACATTGCGCAAAATGTAATGGTAAATTTGAGTGGACCCCGTGGCTACTGAACATATCATGCGGGTCTAAATATTTTGCGGTCAGCAGACAATCTTTGTCATTAACTGAAGAAGTAATGCTACGCGTGCTTAATGCATACTGTAACTACAACTTCGAACCACCACACGATAGAAAAGTACGTTACTGTTACCGTGCTTTTAAATACAACATAAATAGCTCTATTGAGTGGACTAATCTTACAACATATGGAGATCGGATCTTCAAACCATTGTACCATGATGACGAGAATCATCGGAACTCACAATGCTTTTTTGATA